>NC_069003.1:34717586-34721420 GCF_001194135.2 Octopus bimaculoides
GTTCTGAGTTCTAATTCCGCCGAGGTCGACTTTGCTTTTCGTTCCTTCGAGGTCGATAAATTAAGCACCAGTTGCGTACCGGGGTCGGTCTAATCGACAGGGCCCCCTCCTCCCCCCAAATTTCAGGTCTTGTGTCTATTTTAGAAAGGATTATTATTATTATTATTATTATTATTATTATTATTATTATTAATATAATTGTTTAGACTAAGATTTAATTTTATTTTCTCCTATGTAAAATAACTACAAAGCCTCACATCCTGTGTGGAAGAGGGCAGCTGATAGCCACCCCTAAAAGACAACTGGTATAGATAGAATGTAAGCACCTTCTCAGCGGATATACAAACACAAATTGTAACGTAGGGACTAAGTTCGAATTCCACCCGAGGAAGTAAGTTGGTGGTGAAAGAATGTGGTTCGTTGAACGTCCTCTTTTCCATCTGTGGTGGTCACTAGAGGAAGAACTAGAGATAGCGGATATGGTGGAGACGTACATATTGTAAGGGGATGTAAAGTAATTAAAGCAAGGTGTTCCAATACGGTAATTTATCATCGTTTCTGCTACCTCTTTTCAACCTGATGGTCATAATTCTGTTGATGTATGTTAAAGGATTTTAAATTATGTTTGCATGTAGGTGCTCTAAAGACACACACGTTGAGATAATATTATATTATAGCCCGTTGTTGTTGTGTAGGCGTGATCGTGTTTGTGTGTGTGAGTAAATATATAGTATATATATATATATATATATACATATATATACATATATAAACATATGTGTGTGCGTGCGTGTAGCATAATGTGTTTCCTCTGTGTGAATGTGTGTATGTCGGTATGTTTGTGCGTGCGGTGCTCTCGCATGTCATGTGAACTTCCTTCCTCCTCGCGTCATTGTCATCATCCAATTTGCAGAAGCACGGAAGAACAGACTGGAATCGCATCACTGAACGTGTTCGCACCACAAACGGAGTTTTAAACAACGGATTATTATTATTATTGTTGATATCGTTTATCGTTATTATTAAATAAAGGCAGAACTATTGTTGACATCAACTGTAACAGGGACCCTCTCAGTAAAGGAAGAGGAGGAAAAAAAAACGAGGAAGATAAAGATTTAGAGCTGAACAGAACAGGAAACAGGAGACAAGATAGAAAGATAAGGGCCTTAAATTGACAGGAACCAACTCCCCAAACAAAATCAAAATAGAATATTCGGAATGTGAAAAGAATATTGATGTTTTTTTCTTCGCAAACGATGCTTTCTTTTGATGGCAGAAATAAATCTAAGATTAAGAAGTAAACGTGTAGAAAGAAATTGGCAAGAAGAAAAATAATAATCAGCAATAATAATAATAATAATAATAATAATGATAATAGTAATAACAAAAGTGTAAATGAATTATTTACAAATGGAAATTTAGCCAAAAGAACTCGAAGTGTGATGTTGTTTTAATATGAGAAGGAAAGACGAAAGAAACTGAATCCAGGAAAAGAATAGGGATAACGGAATAAAAGGATAAAGGAATATAATTATTAAGGAATGGAAGAAGAGAGTAAAAAAGGTGAAATACGTGAGAAGAAAAGAAAGATAAAAAGACGTTGATTAAGAAGAAAGGGAAGAAAAACTTGAAGGAAGAAAGGAAAGCAGAAAAGAAGAAGAGAAAACATAAAATACATATATATATAGAGAGAGAGAAAGAGATAGAAAGAGAGTAAAAGAGGTTGTTGGAATCGTAAAGATGGAAACAGACAACGAAATGTTGAAATAAATAAACGATCAACGGAGAGATAGATAAGAAGACACACTGAATACAAGAATCACGGAGAAACGTGTTAAAAAGAAAGAAAGAACAAAGAAAAATAAAAAGGAAAGAGACCAAAGGAAAAAGAAGAAAGACGAGTGTGTTTAGATAATGTGAAAGGTAGGGAAAAAATGAAAGAATGAAGGAGGCTTCGAAGGGATAGAATAAATAGGAAAAAATATAGAGATAATATGGGTAACGATTGATGGTGAGACTGATAGGTGGAGTAAATGATTCTTTGATGGAGAGATAGATCAATAGATTCAAAGAAATAACGAAGGAAAGGTTAAGGGAAGAAAATAAATAGATCGAAGCCAAAGCAAAGAAGAAAGAAACAGGGGAAAAATGAATAAAAGCAAAACAAAGGAAGGATATAAACAAGAAAGTACGAACGAATGAAAAAAAAAATTGATTGATGAGCAGACGACACAATTGAGGACAGAAAGAAAGGAAAGGTGGAAAAAAGAAGAAAGAAATAAAGAAAGAAAGAAGAAAGAGATCGTTTGGCAGAAAGAAAGAGAAGAGAAAGAAACGTGTATTAGAGAGGGGAAGCGGAAAAATTAAAGGAGAAGGGAAAAGCGACTTTGGATTATAAGAGAGAAATATTGAAAAGCAGACGACATAATTGAAGGGAGACGGAAGATATTAACGAAGAAAAGGTGGTAGGGATCCCGAATCAGACAGAAGCAGGTGTAAACAAGACAAAGGAACAAAAATTCCACATCCAAGGGTGCCGAGTGTGATTCATTTGTCAATGGATTTCAACAGTAACCTCATCAATAACGATAAAAGCAATGGCGAGGCGGCGGCGGTGGCAGCAACAGCAGCAGCAGAGGCGGCGCAGGTAGCGGCGGCTCGGAACAACAGGTCGGCAGATCTGGACGGTAAGTGGAGTCCCTTTGTGTGTGTGGGGGGGGGAGGCAAGCGTGAGAGTGTGTGTGTGTGTGAGAGTGAGCGTGGGTGTGCAAACGCACGCGTGTACGCGTGAGTGAACGCGTGTGTGTGTACGCCTGAGTGCGTGTATGCCTGTGTGTGCGTACGCGTGAGTGTGCGTACGAGTGAGTGTGGAGCGTGTGTGTGGCTGTGTACGTGCGTATGCTGCGTTTCATGAGTGAGTGTGTGTATATATGAGTGTGCATCATGTGTGTATGAGTGTGTGTATGTGGGTGGGTGTGCACACATGCTTGTGAGTGTGTGTACATGAGTGCGTGAGCACCTGTAATTGAGGGTACGGCCGTGTGCAGTATTCAGTGTGTATATATGTATGATTTAGTGAGAGAGAGAGAGAGAGAGAGAGAGAGAGAGAGCGTGTGTGTGTGTGTGTGTGTGTATCTACGGGCAGAATGCTTTTAATGTATATATGTGCATATTATCAGGTTTTGCGTATCTGCGTGTGGTTTGGGCGAAATGGCTTCTGTGTGTGCGTGTGTATTTTTGTTGCTTTTGTTTCAGAATGTTTTAAAACCTGACTCTTTGTAGTTGCGTTTCAGAGCGCGTGGGCTCGAACGCGCGCGCGCGTGTATGTACGTGTGTGTGTGTGTGTGTGTGTGTGTGTGTGTGTGAGTGTGTGAGTACGTGCATGCGAATGCTTAGAAATTCGCCCGGATTCGCATGCGTGTGCGTTATGTCGTTTTGTTTTACGTTGAACAGAAATGATTGAAATAAAGTAAACAAACGGACAGGCAGACAGGCAGGAAGGCAAATTGAGAAACGCGTTAAATAGACACACAGAGAAAGAGACAGAGAGACAAAGGGAAGAGACAGTGCGAGAGATAGATAGACAGACAGACAGATATATATATATATATCTTCGAAACGCCGGTGTTATAGCGGAGGTAGCTGATGAAGTAGAATGTTCTCTATGTGGCTTGTGTGTTTTCCCGTCTACGTTTTGTTTGCAATGTCCTGTACTCAGATATGCACCTATACATACAGGTGGATGTCGGTACGCACATACCTGTACGTATATATGCATATACTCATTTACTATTTGTTTATATATATATATATATATATATATATATATATATA
>NC_069003.1:34721547-34724819 GCF_001194135.2 Octopus bimaculoides
TTATAAAGACGGTACATGTGTTAGAAAGAATAACAGCTATCTATCTATCTATCTATCTATCTATCTATCTATCTATCTATCTATCTACCTCTCTATCTATCTATCTATCTATCTATCTATCTATCTATCTATCTATTTATCTAATCTGTCTGTCTGTCTATCTATCGCCCCTCTCTCTGCGTTTGTCAAAGTTTTAACACTCAAGTGCATTTTCATCCCCCTAAACACAACTCTCTTAAACACACATCGACACACACACACACACACACACATTCACAAATATATACATTAATACATACATATACAGACATACGCACATATACATATATCATACACATACCACCACAAAAAAAAACTGTATCTATATATATATATATATGTATATTAATGTACATATGTGTGTGTGTATGTATGTGTATGGGTGCACGCGTTTGCGTGTATGTGTGTGTGTGTTTGAGCGTATGCACTTATTCAAATTATATGTTGAGATTGAGAGAAAATATATTCATAAACACACACGCGTGTCCGCATGCACACACACTCACATATATTGATGCAAGTACGACATACCTATGCACACGCATGCAGACCTCTTTGTACGTATGTATATCCATTTGTGTGCATAAGCACGCGCCACGTGATTGTGTGTGTATACATACATACATACATACACATATATATATATATATATATATATATATATCATATAAAGTGAAGGTACGTGGTTTAGTGGTTAGGGCATTCCGCTGACGATCGTAAAGTTGTGAGCTCAATTCTCGGCGACACGTTGTGTCCTTGAGCAAAACACTTTATTTCATGTTGCTCCAGTCCACTCAGCTGACAAAAATGAGTAGTACCTGTATTTGAAATGGCCAGCCTTGTCACACTCTGTGTCACGCTGAGTCTCCCTGAGAACTACGTTAAGAGTACACGTGTCTTTGGAGTGCTCAGCACATAAATTTCACGAGTAAGCTTTTCCGTTGATCTATCTGCATGATATTAAGGTCAGTCACACCTTCCTAGACAACATTTATTTTCAACAACGCACGGTAAAACAGAAAAAAGCAAACACCTAAACAGACTTTACACCGAGCACCCATTTGCAACTACTGGTATCAGTCCAAATGTCCACTGAAGGGCTTTTGCTTGTCAAAGCCATCAATTTGTAGGGAGGATGTCCACCCCACCCCCAACAGTGTACTGAAGGATTCGTAGTCGATGTAAAGTCTGGGAGCTAAACGGGATAGGGAGGTGATGTGCGTTCCCGAAGCGTCCAAATATAACGGGAAACGAAGCTGGAAAACTTCTGCTTCTCATCTCGTTTCATCTGGTGGCTTCGAGACAAGAGAAATGACTTGCTCGATATAACCTGTAATACTCCGGACACACATATGTAGCGCACAAAATCTGAATTTGTCTTAGTAAAAAATTCTACACAGCAAAAATGAACTTTACACTGCTGCCGCCAACGGAGCTCTATCTTGTATGTATATATACAAACATATATGTTTTGTGTATGCATATTGGAACATGAACATACATACATATATTCATATATACATATGCATATGTAAAAATATATATGTACATATGCGTATGTGTATATGTGTTTGCATATGTGCGTGCTGCATACACACGTTTATATATGTGTGTATGTGTATATGCAAATACACGAGAGAGTGGACAAACAAAAGGAAGTGGCACACAACACATTCGGTTGGAGTTACGTGTATTAAATAACAGTTTGATTCAGCTTCATATGCCTTCAAATTTCATGAGCATAGGACATGTCTACCTCATACATATATGAAAGAAACGTGGAGCGAATTTAAAAGACGGAGTTTTAAAGATGGCTTCTAGGTATTTAGGACTCCACTGGTCAGTTCAGTTCACGTGGTCAGTTTGCTTTCAAAAAATCAATAATTTTATTATTATGTCCACGTGAAGCAAACAAGATGCTGGAGTCACTGACGGTATCCTGCAGGATGGTATATTCAGCGGCAACAACTTTTAATACTGGATACTGCATGTCGTAGCGTAAACAAGATGTTGGTGTCATTTAGTCTTCATTCTGGGGATAATGCATTTAGCAACAACTGTTGTCACGTGGGAAACAATTAATTTGATGATGTCAGGTTATAAATGATTTTGCATGACTACCACAACTAAGCTGTAATCTCTATGAGCATCAGCAATTTTTAGACCCTGGTAATATATATGGACCAGTTAGTTACAGGGTGTTATATTCGGGTTATCGTGGGCTTACTTGCGACTGGGTGAGTATGTGCAGCTTCTCAGAAAAGCAGAGGCGGCAATTACAAGCTCAAGCAGAGTAAGGAGAATCCTTATGAAGGAGGATCCATGGCGAAGTCGTTTTGATCGTAATGAAGTCTCCAAATGAAAACGTACAGAGAAACAACGTTCTCTCAGTAACACAAACACACACATACATACACACACATGCACACAAACAGAAATACATACATAAACATACTCACCAACTTTATATGAGCAACACAAACAATATGAATACACATTCTTTATTGAAAATACCGACTGTTACATCCATTATAAAAGCTTAATTAAGAAATGTTCTCGCCCAGCACACACTATAACACCGTCTTTTCGCAAGATCCACTTTCAAATTCTATTCTTCTAGATTCTAGCTCGAAAATTCAAGTCAATATATTTATATCGAAGGATACAATCCTAGTCAGAAATTCAATAAAAATCTGTAGAAATTCTGAGAATATTAATCATTAGCGTTTTTCTCTTTTTCCTTTTTCCAATCGTGGCCACTTGTCCACCTGTCTAACCATTGCCCCGTTGAAGTTGTGTTAAGGGTTACCTGGACAGGTATTAAAGATGGGTGTATGATAGAGCGTCCAAAATCTCAAAGTTAAACACCTACAAACTGGGACTGAGACACTATATTCTGTAACCTGGGAAATTCTGTAGCCTGAACGTAGAATAAATTCTATCTATCTATCTATCTATCTATCTATCTATCTATCTATCTATCTGTCTGTCTGTCTGTCTGTCTGTCTGTCTGTCTGTCTGTCTGTCGCATATGTATCTATCTATCTGTCTATTTATACACGCAGAGAAAGGATAGATAAAGATGTGTATATGCATATATATATATATATATATATATGAAGTAGAGAAATTTGAAAAGACAACACGAAACCGGTTATTTCTCAAAATACAATGTTTATATACCAAAAAGATTTTATAACATTTTTCTTACATTTTTCTTACATTTTTCTGAC
>NC_069003.1:34724894-34726441 GCF_001194135.2 Octopus bimaculoides
TATATATATATATATATATATATATATATATATGCATGTATACACAGACACACGCATGCATGCGTATCTATATACGTTATATATAAGCATATGTGCGTGTATTTGTGTGTGTGTTGTAATAAGATCCACAAGTCTTGTGAAAAACAGCTACCTAGGGCTTCCTAGATGAAATATTAATTTAATTCGCCATTTTTCAAGCTGTTAACAAACCGTCTTATTTTCATCAGCTGGGAAAATAGTGAAATAAATTTAATATTTCGTCTAGAAAACCCTGGGTGGCGGTATTTCACAAAGCTTTTTGTTGTTTTTATTCTAATAATTTCTTTACTCTCTTAGCTGATCGATTGCTGTACAACTTGTTGAAGCCTCACCACATGATATATGTATATATATACACATATAAAGTATAGACACCTCAGTATTAGCCAAGTCTATTTCTGTCTCCTTCCAGTATTCTTTCATCTATCTTCATGTTTTACTCCATTTTCTTCTTGCGTTTCAATTCTTCTTCTTTTTAATATTCTCAATCTTTTACTTCCTGTCTTGATATTTTTTTTCAACATTTATCTCGAACTTTTCTCTGCACTTTCCAAGTGTTTTCACACCCCCCTACGCACACACTTCACTATCATCCCCTGAGTTTGTTTTCTTTCATTTCTCTCTCTATAATTATCTCCCCACCTCATTCTCTCATTCTCTTTATCTTTCTATCTAACCTAATTCCTATTTTTCTATGCATCTTTTTCCCCACATCTCTCTCCAAAGTCAAAACCCCACGTACCTCTGCATCTCCGTCTAACTGATTCACGTATGTCTCTAATACTTTCTTTCGCTCTCTTTCATCTCTCTCGGTACAGCTACTGCTCTCCCAATCTTTAGCACTCACCTAATCTTTAGTGCTCTCCTGTAAAAGAAAGATAAAACTCAACCAATCAATCAACCAATCAACAAACCCCCAAAAAATCTGTCTTTCGGCATCTTATATATCTTTTTCTAATATGGCAAATCCAACGAGGGGTCGCTGAAAATTTTCTAGCTTTGGGTAAAATCCAGGAGGATCAGTTGTGATTTTATTCAACATATTCCCCTCTCAGATTCACACACTTTTTTTGCAGCGGTCCTTCAGTTTTTGCTAAACCCTGTAAAAGAACTCGGAAGGCTGGTCCTCCAATCAGGCCTTTCGCGACACCCTTAATGCCAGGAACATTTAACATCCCCTTGTATAGTATTTTATCCCTTTTCCAAGTCTGCTAGGTGGTGGTGGTGGTGGTGGTGGTGGTGGTGGTAGTAGTGGTAGTAGTAGTGATGTGATTTTTGGACATGTCATGTGTTAGATGCACGTGGATTTACTAAACAGCAGCATTTTCATTTTCATCTTCAACTTCGTCGTCATCATCATCATCATCATCATCATCATCATCATCATCATCATCAGCAGCAGCAGCAGCAGCAGCAGCAGCAGCATCAAGATCATTACCATTATAACATCGCCACCTCCACCATCACCATCATCATCATCGCTATCATCATCTTCCTCCTCCTCCTCC
>NC_069003.1:34726776-34730792 GCF_001194135.2 Octopus bimaculoides
AGAGGTGTCGCAGCAATAATAGAAAACAAATCGTTTATTACACGACAAATATAATTATTTTCTAATATATCTTGATTTTATTTTTCGTAAATTAAACGGATAATTGTGGATCCACTTTAACAATACACATACATCTCTCTCTCTCTCTCTCTCTTTCTCTCTCTCTCTTTCTCTCTCTCTCTCTTTCTCTCTCTCTCTTTTTCTCTCTCTCTTTCTCTCTCTCTCTTTCTCTTAATATATATGCATATATCGGTGATGTCAAAGCAATTTAGAAACTTCGAAAGGGCGTAATAATTCGTAATTAGGAACGGTGAATCACGAAGCAAATAAAGCTACAAATAATTCGTATAAATATCGGGTTAAAAACCCTTTAGATAGAATATTGCGAAGGCTGCCCGTGGGACACGAACTTGTATCTTCTACAAACACGGCATATCCATCCATCCATCCATCCATACATACATACATACATACATACATACATACATACATACATACGTACATACATACATACATGTATGCATATTTATACAGAGACAATGATTCGAATAAATGGATAAGACCTTGGGTTTTATCTGTTCATTTGAATCATTGTCGTCTGCCTATCTGTTCACGTGACTTTACCCTTATGGCCACTCTTTACCCACGTGACTCGGTCGTCGGTGAAGATTTCGGAGTGTAAGTTCAAATCATCTGAGCACTACAAAGTGTTTTCTATATTGAGATTCTCACGATCTCATCTGTTGACTCTACATATTAATGTGTGTGTGTGTTGCTTGCTTGCTTGCTTCATTTTGACAGGTAACAACCGCCTCAATTAATCCACATCATTTCCGTAATCTCCATTATGTCACAGTGTTCTGAGATGACTTAAGACAAGCAATTGAGCTGCAAAGTTTCAAGCATCAATATTTGATATACACTTACGAGAGGGTGCTGAAGAGTTACTGGCTTTAAGGGTATCGCGAAAGGCCTGGTTGGAACTCTTCTTAGTATTGAACTGCAGCATAAGAAACTCAATCAGCAGAGATTAAGGGTAAACCTAGAGGGAAAATTCATTGCCTTCAAATCACAAAATCTGTCGTCTGAAGTCCTTTATGATGATATTCAATAATTACGGTGGCAGCATCATTCGTTGTCTCACATTTACTCAACCAGTATAACTGACTGAAATTTCTTTTGGAAACATTTGTTGGCGTATTACGAAGGCTGTAATGAATCCAAGTACCAGTCATGTACTCGGGTCGATATAAATGACTTGTCCCCTTTCCCCGAATGTCAGGCTTTGTGCCTATAGTAGAACGGATTATTATTATTATTATTATTATTATTATTATTATAAACTCTCTCTTCTGTATTTTTGTACTCTTAACTGGTCTCAGCCATTAGCCTCTTTCTATCGCTCTTTTTTCATCTAACATACACTCACGTGCATCCACCCACCCATTCACACAGACGTACACACACACACATATACACATACGCACGCACACACACTCACACACACGCACGCACAAACACACACATACGCACACACATCTGTAAACTAATTTCTAAGTCTTCTTCAGTTCAGATGTTAGAAACATTAGACTGGCGTCAGAAAACGTACAATTCTCCGTTCTTTGTAGTGTTGTTGTTGTTGTTGTTGTTGTTGTTGTTGGTGGTGGTGGTGGTGGTGGTCATGGTGGTAGTAGTAGTAGTGGTGGTGAAGCTGGTGGTGTTGCTGCTGATGGTGTTGGTGTGGGTGTTTGTGGTGGCGTTGCTGGTAGCGTTGGTGGTGTGGGTGGTAGTGGTGGTGGTGGTGTTGTTGTTTTTGGTTGTGTTGATGGTAGCGGTGGTGGTAGTGTTGGTGGTGGTAGTATTGGTGATAGTGGTAGTGGTGGTGTTGGTGGCAGTGTAAGTGACCAGTGTAGCCACCACCACCACCATCATTACCACCACCAAGTAATTCCAATTTCCCAGCTGTCTGGTACGAAGTTTGCCTCCCAACCACAAGCTTCCGGTTACGATGATGAGGGCTCCAGTTGATCCGATCAACGGAACAGCCTACTCGTGAAATTAACGTTCATGTGGCCGAGCACTCCACAGACACGTGTACCATTAACGTAGTTCTCGGGGAGATTCAGCGTGACACAGAGTGTGACAAGGCCGGCCCCTTTGAAATACAGGTGCAACAGAGAGAGGAACAAAGAGTGAGAGAAAGTTGTGGTAAAAGAATACAGCAGGGTTCGCTACCATCCCCTGCCGGAGCCTCGTGGAGTTTTTAGGTGTTTTCACTCAATAAACACTCACAACGTCCGGTCTGGGAATCGAAACTGCGATCCTACGACCGCGAGTCCGCTGCCCTAACTACTGGGCCATTGCACCTCCACAAGACGTAATACACACACACACACACACACACAGATATATATATAAGATCCAAAACGGTTCACGGAGTGCGTGCCTATAAGCAGGGATGAAACGCACGCTGAGCACGCAGTTATCAATAATGTCACAGGTTGTGACGAAACCAATTAATCAATTTTAATGAAGTTATCAACCAAATAATAAGCTAATTAACTATCTAATTAACTAATAAGAAATCCACTGTGAAATACAAAAGTACAAAGAGTGCGTGTGATTTATTAACGTGTGCGTATTTGCATGTATGTATATATGCATGTATGTATATTCACTTCTCTGAACTTTTCCCTCTTTCCGACGAAGAGCCATGCTCGAAGCATCATTTCCACTTACATTTTTTACATTTTAAACTTTTACTGAGCGTCGTCTAATATATTCACTGTACACGTCTAATTGATTTTTGTTGTTTTCCTGTATATTGTTTTTTATCTTTGATTTGCTTATATGTATGTATGTATGTATGTATGTATGTATGTATGTATGTATGTATGTATGTAGGTAGGTAGATAGGTAGGTAGGTGGGCAGGTAGGTGGGCAGGTATGTAGGTAAGTAGGCATGTATGCATCTATGTATGTAGGTAGGCAGGCAGGTAGGCAGATAAATAGGTATTTAGATATGTATGTATGTGTGTAGCTAGGTAGGTAGGTAGTAAATATGTAGGCAGGTATAACATTCTACCGGCAACCGCTTGGTCAGCGTGACCCTACGGCAGCTGACCAGACGCAAAGTTATATCCTACAGAGCGGTGCCCGCACCCAGCTCAGCACTCGTCCAGCCGACCTTTTTCAAAGCAGTTCTATCCGTGGCTACCACTTCTCTTTCAACAGGGAATACCAAGCTATACAATACGACCTTCCATTTTTCATAGCGTGGAGTGCGTTTTGCCTGAGATTTCGCAGCTATTTCTAGCAGGTCAAGCGACCAACTTAACGCTCTATCTTAACAGTCTAGTTGAAGAGCTGGTCGTATTGATGAACGTCCGGCGATGTAAGTAACAGTTGTGGTGTTGCTGTTGGTGTTAGTGGTAGTCATGATGGTGGCGGCGGCGGTGGTTCTCGTGTTGTACTTGTTGCTGATGGCGATGGTGGAAGTGGCGAAATTGGTGAGAGGGTTTGTTTGAGTAAAGGTGATGGTGGCAGCGGTGTTAGACTTGTTGGTCATTATTGATGAGAATGACGGTTTTAGAGGGGTTTTCATTACATATATAATATCCACAATTAACTATTTACAAAACTGTTAATGATGACCATTTGGCTAAAGAGCGTGTGTGTGCTTACATGTATGTGTAGGCACCTATTTTTGTATGTGCCTCTATGTGTGTGTGTGTGTGTGTGTATATATATATATGAATACATATGTGTGTTGTTGCCACCCGAATTTCACTGTTTACATATCTTATGTAATCTCCAGTATTACTGATTTCTTCACTATTCTAAATCTGCCATAAATTAATCTCAATTTACATATGTTACGGAATTCTTCTATGTGTAATTATATATATATATATATATATTTATATATATATATGCATATATATATATAGTATACGTATGTATATATATATACGTATATATATATATGTATCAATATATATATATATATATATATA
>NC_069003.1:34733019-34734812 GCF_001194135.2 Octopus bimaculoides
TTATATATATATATATATATATATATATATATATATAGTCATGCACGATCCCAAATCAACGCAATATACATCCACAATATATATTGCGTTGGTTTGGGATTGTAAAAGATTAACTTTGGGATCAAGTATACACACATATGTACATGCAGACACACACACACACACCCACACACCCACACAAATGGATAGATAGATAGATAGATCGTCAGTACACACTGTACTAAAACACAATGGAGCAATATAAGGAGGTGCTGTACTATCCTGAAGTAAAACAAATCAAACAAGTCAGTGACAACGAACAGAGATATTAATGAGAACGATAACATAGTAAACACGACTGGGGAATTTCCTGCGTCAGCTGCAAATCGGATATCAACGTGATTTCGATACCTTAAAGCAGTATCGCTACATCCGATGATGTCAAACATTATTAGAAAATAAATTTCAAAATGTTTCGGAACATACAATCATAAAACTCTACATAAGAGGTCATACACTATGTATACTCAATATTTTATATCTATTTGGTTGATTAAGTATATCCAATAATAATAATAATAATAATAATAATAATAATAATAATAATAATGACAATGAAGAGAATAGACGTGATACCAATAGTAATTGGTGCACTTGGAAGTATCACAACTCAACTACCAACATGGCTGAATAAGATCAAATGTGAAGGTCGAACATCTACAAAAATCAGCATTGCTTGGAACTGCAAGAATTCTTGGCAGGGTTCTTGAAGCATGACCAGGAAACAAGTGTCACCTTAGTCTGCTGGCTGTGGACAGCTGACACTTTCCATCACACCCAGCAAAATAACGCTGTGAGTTTTCACATAATAATTATAAGCTAATTGCACCTATGTCAACTAAACGCACTTATGAAGCGTTGGTCATTTCGAGGCTATAGTAGGAGGTACTTGCCCAAGGTGCCACACAGAGAGACCGTAACCGGAAGCTTGTGGATGGGAGGCAAACTTCGTACCAGACAGCTGGGCAATTGGAATTGCGAATATGCTTGAAGGCGTGCAAGAAATCTGGACTTCATTTTGCTGATTAATAACTGGTTGACCTGCAAAGATGAAAGCAAAACTCCGCAAATGATATTTAGAAAGCAACAAGTGTATAGATATGTATGTGTATATGTATGTATATGTGTATGTATGTATGTATGTATGTATGTATGTATGTATGTATGTGTGTATGCATGTATGTACATATTTATGTATGTATGAATGTTTGTATGTATGAAAGCATGTAGATGCACACACATACAAACATATATATATATATGTGTGTGCGTGAGTGTCTGTGCATAAAAGAGTGTGCGAGTGTGTGCGTATATGAATGTACATCTATATTTACATATATACATATGCATACATATATATGTATGTATGAATATATATATATTTATATATATATATATATATATATACATATATACATGTGTGTGTATGTGTATATATGTAGAAGCACACATATATATATGTATATGCATAAACATGGCGAGTGGGAGCATGTATATACGTGGATTACAGCGACAAGCTTGGGTGTATGTGCTTGTTCTCTTTAACTGGATGTAGTGGCAATCAGTGAGTGTGGATGGCGCTGGAGACTTGTAGAGCCAGTGCTGTTTTCTAAAGCATGTGACAGTCCACATGAAAAAGGCAGGAGCAGTTTTCACGTGATTCCAGCATTAAATCGGAAAGCTCGCACGCATGCGTGTCTGTATATAATATTTATGTATGTTTATATATATATATATATATATATATATATATA
>NC_069003.1:34735799-34736262 GCF_001194135.2 Octopus bimaculoides
TGGTGGTGGTGGTGGTGGTGCTGTTCCTGGTGTTGGGGCTGGTGCCGGTGGTGGTCGTGTAAATGATGATGGTGGTGGTGGTGGTGGTGGTGGTGTAGATGATTACGTAGCGGTTGTGATGGTTGTGGTAGCGGTTGATTTGGCAGTGGACATGGTGGTGGCGATAGCGGTGTTGGTGGCGTTGCTGGTGGTGGCAGCAGCAGCAGCAGCAGCAGCAGTAGTAGTAGTAGTAGTAGTAGTAGTAGTAGTAGTAGTAGTAGTAATGATGGTGGATGTAGTGATGGCGTTGGTAGTCTTGTTATTGTTGTTGGTGTTGGTGGTGGTGGGGATGATAATCAAGCTGATGATGCTGAAGAGGAAAAGGAAGAGGAGGAAACTGCATACTATACACATTATCATATTATCACATTATGTTATATTCACATTATGATATCATCATCATGTGGTATCTACATATACACAC
>NC_069003.1:34736272-34736761 GCF_001194135.2 Octopus bimaculoides
TATATATATATATATATATATATATATGTACGTATGTATATATGTATGTATATATACATACGTATGTGTATATGTATATATGTATGTATATATGTAGACGTAAACATACATAGAACGAAGGATATTTAATCCTACAACATCTTCTGTTGCTATGGTAACTGTACAGGAAAAGCTGTTGCGGTCGCAACGTATATTTGCTGCTTTTTATACGTATATACGTCCGTATTTCTGCTTCGAAGTCAAAATATCTGTTTAGTTGTCAGTGTATGAGAATGTGCGGCGTATGTGTGTGAGTGTGTATATGTACATGTATATGTGTGTGTGTGCGTTTGTTTGTTTGTGTGTGTATAGATATACACATACATTCATAAACACATGTATGTGTACATGTTATATATGCATTTGCATGAACTTATGTATACACCTCCCTCTCTCTCTCTCTCTCACTGCATATATATATATATATATATATATATATATATATATATA
>NC_069003.1:34737664-34739788 GCF_001194135.2 Octopus bimaculoides
ACACACACACGCACACACACACACACACACACACACACACACACATATTCATATGACGGAGGCCAAACTGGTGGGCGAACACCTCGTGCTTTCCTCCGTCCTACGATCCAATGACGTCATTCGCAGCCCAATGTGGTTTTTCATTTATGTCATTTGGGAAGCGAATTTCTACTCCCGAGACTCTTTCCGCATGAGAAAATCTTCCCACTTCTGAGTGTATTCGAGCGTGTTTAACATGATCATATATATTCGAGGGAACGTTATTCCTTCAACGCTGCTTAGTGTGAATTTATCCCTCCCCCCCCCATACACACGTACATACGCACACCAACATACATATATATATATACATACATGAACATATATGTATATATATTCATATATGTATATGTGTGTATATGGGCGCACGAGTGACAGTGTGGTAAGTAGCTTGCTTACCAAGCACATAGTTCCGGGTTCAGTCCCACTGCGTGACACCTTGGACAAGTGTCTTCTATTATAGCCTCGGGCCGACCAAAGCCTTGTGAGTGGATTTGATAGACGGAATCAGAAAGAAGCCAGTCGTATATATGTATATATATGTGTGTGTATGTTTGTGTGTCTGTGTTTGTCCCCCTAGCATTGCTTGACAACCGATGCTGGTGTGTTTACTTAGCTGTTCAGCAAAAGACACCGATAGAATAAGTACTAGGCTTACAAAGAATAAGTCATGGGGTCGATATGCTCGACTAAAGGTGGTGCTCCAGCATGGCCGCAGTCAAAAGACTGAAACAAGTAAAAGACAGTAAAAAGTATACATATACATATATATACTTACGTACGTAAGTATGTACGAACGTACGTACGTATGTACGTATGTACGTATGTATGTATGTGTGTGTATGTATGTATGTATGCATGTATGTATGCATGTATGTGTGTGTGTATGTGTGCATGTATGTATGTATGTACGTATACCTTAAAATAGACTTTATAATTTATTAACAATAATGAGATGACTTTGAGAAAACAGTTATAGCTCAGCTGAATAATTCAGAAGTGAGCAATGAAGCGAATAGCTGAAGGAAGGGGAGAAGAACGAGAGAAAAAGAGAGAGAAAGTGTGTGTGTGAGAGAGAGAGAGAGAGAGAGAGAGAGAGAGAGAGAGAGAGAGAGAGAGAGAGAGAGAGAGAGAGAGAGAGAGAGAGAGAGAGAAAAGGAGGAGGACGAGGAGGTGAAAAAGGATGAAAGATTGACAGGCAGATTGATAGAGAGAGAGGGAAAGTGGGTGAGAGGAGTGGTCTGAGAAGTATTGTATAATCCAAGATGGCCGCTAATATGTTTTATTGGTTCAGGTTATTTTATGTGTTTACAGAGTAGAGTCAGTGTTGCGGTTAATGGTAATTTGCTAGTATTTTAACCCCAGTTCTGTCGTCATCGTCTAAGATCCATGCTAATGGGCATTCTATCCGTGACCATCTCATCTTTTTTTTCTGTAACTGTATATCACTCTCACTATATCGACCAGACTATTGGATGTTGTTATACATCGCTAGTCACGATGCAATTAAGCGCATTATTATAGCTTTCGAATAATACCACCTTGCTTGATAGATGGGGTAGGCCAACGTTCCCCCCTGAACGGAACCCCAGTCCATTGCAGGGTGTACCCATTTACAGCCGAGCGGACTGGAGCAACGTGAGGTGAAGTGTTTTGCTCGAAAACTCAAAGCACCTTCGATTTGGGAATCGAAAATCTTCGACAAAACCCGTTAAGACAGTGCTCCATCATGGCCGCAGTCCATTGAATGAATGACGTAAAAGAAAGTAAAAAAAAAAGCAAAGCGTCATATTACCAAAGATTGTGTCTTTCGATTCGTTTCGGCTACGTTCCTTGCAAATTCCTCATAGCTATGTGACATATTCTTTCTTGGAGTCGAGATGTCTCAAAGTGGTTGTCTTGGAGGAAAAAGACTGGGAATGGTTCTTCTGTATCGCGTACCTGGCAACCGAGAAAGAAAGAGAGAGAGAGAGAGAGAGAGAGAGAGGGGAGAGAGAGAGAGAGAGAAAGAGAGTGAAATAGACAGAAGGGGAGACAGACAGACAAAAAGAGTTAAGTGCACAGACAAACAGACAAACGGACAGA
>NC_069003.1:34740429-34741529 GCF_001194135.2 Octopus bimaculoides
CTCTGCAATATTTGCTTTTATGAGATGAATGGTACTTAAAGGAATATAACTGTCTCCTCGAAGAGAAAAATTAGTGTGAATTCTTTAGAAAAAGGAAACATCAACAGTTCTCTAAGAGACGTTTATTTAAGAAACGTAAATATTTGCCAATCCAGTTTATATATTGGGTACTTTTTTTTCCTGAGTGAATTCGCGTGGTCTAGTGGTTAAGGTGTTGCACTCAGAATTGCAAGTTCGTGGTTACGATTCCCGGGCGGTGCGTCGTGTGTTTGAGCAAAACACTTTATTTTACGTTACTACAGTCCGATCAGCATCATTCACTCAATATCTCAGACACCAGAAGGCGGCAAACGTTAGCACACCGGGGCGAAATGTTTACCTGTATTTCGTCAGTCTTTATGAATATATATACATATATGTGTGTGTATTTATATCTATCTATCTATCTACATAAAGTTGTAAATGACAGAAATAGTTTCATGAAATTTTATTTAGCAATAAGAAAATTTAATATCACGACAAATTGTTTCGTAGCTGAAAACTTGAAAATAGTTTATATTATTTTATTTAATAACAAATATATGACTTACATGTCTGCATTAATGCAAAATGCAAAAAAACCCTCCAAAAGAAGTTTGCCCATCACTGACGGACACTGTCCATCATCAGCTGGACACTTAAACTGCTCACCATGACTACATACTCTTCTGTCTCCAAAAATATAGCAATTTACATTCCTCATCTTCCTTCCTTCCTTCCTTCCTTTCTTTCTTTCTTTCTTTCTTTCTTTTTTTCTTCCTTCCTTCCTTTCGCTCTTTACTTCCTTCCTTTCTTCCTTTCTTTCTTTCTTTCTTCCTTTCTTTCTTTCGTTCTTCTTTTCTCTCCTTCCTTCCGTCTTTCCTTCATCCCTTCCCATTCTCACCGTATTTCATTTCTTCCTTCTTTTTTTCTTCACCCTTTTTCTTCTATTTTCCTTCACTTCATTCTTCTTCTCACCCCCACCCCCTCTGACTTCTTCCCCTTCGCCACTCCTTTCTTCCATTGTTCTCATTCTTAGCTCCAGGAACCAAGTAAAATTCCATAGATTCGAGAGACGCTGC
>NC_069003.1:34742027-34743539 GCF_001194135.2 Octopus bimaculoides
TCTTTCATCCTTTCGGGGGTCGATAAAATAAGTACCAGTTGAGTACCGGGGTCGATGTAATCGACTTAACCCCTCCCCCACCATATTTTAGGCCTCGTGCTTAGAGTAGAAAAGATTATTATTATTATTATTATTATTATTATTATTATTATTATTATTATTATTATTATCATTATTATTATTATTATTATTATTACGTCCTTTTTTCTTTGTCTGTTTCTTTCGATTGTAAAACCATCAACGGTAATCTCCGCGTGTAAAAATCAGAGATCAGAAAATCGTGAAGATATTAATTAAAGACAGTTGTCAGACAAGTAGTTTCCGAATTCTAACACGATGTTAGTGTTTTCTATCACGACTGTCCAATGTGACAGCTACTTCTGTTTGTGTCTGGAAAGGAGTGGGTTTAATAACAAGATTACCAACAACAACAACACTGTTTCACACAAGTGAAACGTCTCGGTCGGACGTTTGTGGTTCGCAGTCAATGTCTGAAGTTATTATGAGACCAATAGAGATGACTGCAGCGGTGTAGCCGCAGATTTTGGGCTCCGGTTCAAATCTTGGTTGGGTTCCACTCATTAGATTCCGTCGAACGTTTTGGCAACGAGAGATAATATTATCGATGGTGAAGGAGAGAAAGAGAGAGACTGAGGTGGATCTGTGCAACTCGGATGGAATAAATCCATTCTTGTTCCAATGCACCCGTTTATTATTTTTTTCTCGCTGGTGTGTATATCTTCAATCAGCAAAATATACACACATTTGTATCTATGTATCACTCACTCTTTCTCTCTCTGTATAACCGTATACATACATATATACATATAAGATATATATATATATATATATATATATATATATATACAAATACACACACATTCTTTCTCTCTCTCTCTCACACGCACACACACACGCACATTCCCCTTTTAGCCCTGTATTTATAAGCTTGATAAGATATATAGCAATCATATACTTGACAGTCTGTAATTTATTCGTCCTTGTTCCCTCTTCGTTGAGCTAAAGATAGAATTGGTTATATTTTTACAATATAGTAAATATTCTAACAATTTTTTATGCAATTCCTTATAATAGTTAAATACGAAAATATACGTTTTTTAAACATCAAATGGCTATGAAGGGCCATCAGAATAGAATAGGAAGCACAGGGGTTCTCGAGCAAAACATGGTTGAGAACCTCTGATCCAAATGGATGCAGCGAAACAGAATTTCACTTCAAGATTTCGATATCTGAATGAGAAAGAGCTTCGGGAGCAGAAAATGGTAATATTCTGATCAAAGACCACAACACAATACAGCAACGAACACCATGGTAAATGGGGAAAAATTGGACAGCTTTAAAGAGATTGGATTTACTTTGACCAACAACGGCAACTAAATTAAAGGAGATATTCGTAAGTCTCAGACTGGCTTCGTCTATTGTGACGAAAATGGACGTCAGATGGGAAAACTGTTCCATCAGTTTCTCAACACACACATACACACACACAC
>NC_069003.1:34743549-34754771 GCF_001194135.2 Octopus bimaculoides
ACACACACACACACACACACACACACACACACACACACACACACACACACACACATATACGTGTAGATACACACTTAAGCATGTATGCATAAATACGCGGATACAAGCACATACACACGCATGCATACATATGTATATAAGCACACATACACATTTACAGACATGCATACATATCCACACAGACATAGAGGCCTACGCATATACAATACACAGGTACGCACCTGCATATATTATATATACATATACATCTATACATACCCCACCACACAGATACATAGATGTTATCGCAATTTTAAAGTCTACTTTTCTTTCTCTCTCATCGATCCTCACACACACACACACACACACACACACACACACACACACACACACACACACACACACACACACACACACACACACACACACATACACACACACACTCACTCTCTCTCTCGTTCGCACATTAATTCTCAAACGCTGAAAGTAATTGGTGTGTTTTGGCAAAGAACCAACCCAAACGTTATATTTCATTAGTCAGCCATGTTGGTTTTTCAGCACTTTCTCCAATTTATAACCACCAAATTCTCACTCGTAGTTCTGGATTATTTTAGCGGCAGCTGAAGCTGTTCTCCGAGCTGTAGATTAACTCCGTTGTGGTTAAATCGACTCTTGTGGCAGTAGATTAACTTAGTTGAGACCGAAGCTGGTCTCGTAGCTGTAGGTCTCGTAGCTGTAGCTGTTTCTTCTACTCATTATGGGCACTTTCCTAAGAGCCATTTCTGGTTATATATATATGTACACACACTCACGCACGCACACACACACACACACACACACACACATATATATACGACGGGCTTCTTTCAGTTTCCGTTTACCAAATCCACTCACAAGACTTTGGTCGGCACGGGGCTTTGGTAGAAGACACTTGCCCGAGGTGCTGAAGCTGGTCGGTCGGCAAGTCTACTTTTATTTATCGACCCCAGAAAGTTTGAAAGGCCAAGTTGACCTTGGCGAGATTTGAACCGAATACGCCAACACCTGTTGACCGATGCTCTACCGAGTCGGCCAATTCGCTGCCGTAGTTAGCGTATCTCTGATTTATTCTTCACACTCCACTGTGGTTGTTTATTAATTATGGAAGTCTTATTCCAATGTTGTGTGTAATTACTTTTCAAGTCCCAGTTATGTTCAACTGTTCCAGACATCACTAATTATCCGCTCGTTAATTGCATAAATTATTTATACAGCTCTCCTATATACACCCTACGTCGATGCGTGTTTATATATTCACCTCTGCACATTGTTATATATTCAAAGTGTCAGGAAATCGTCTTAACAGTTGATTTGGTTCAAGAACTAAGATCATCTTGGAGAACCTGGAATTAAGCTATAATCTATAATCTGTTAATCTATAGGATTATTCCTAGCTTCGTATTTCGTTGCGGGGGTTGTTTCACTTCGCCATATAGATTTGTTATGATTTAATTAAAACTTTGTACAACATATGTATGTATGTATGCATGCATATATATTTACATGAATGCATGCCTATATATATATATACTGAGCATAAAAAACAAACATATATATATATATGTATATATATATATATATGTTTGTTTTCTATGTTCAGTTATAATAAAAAACGATTTTACATTAATCTGGGGATTAACCTATAATTTTGTAGAGTAACATTTTTCTTTTTAATTCTGAAACAAGAATATTATTGACAGTGACTTCGATGTTTCAACCAGCTAAGGATTCGTCGGAACTTCGAGGTTACGGTCAAAGCTATTCTCGTTAAATAAGTGTGTGTGTGTGTGTGTGTGTGTGTGTGTGTGTGTGTGTGCACGCGCGCGAAGGCGCATGCCTCAGTGGTTAGAGCGTAGGGCTCATAATCTTGAAGTAGTGAGTTCGATTCCCGGACCGGGCTGTGTTTTGTGTTCTTGTTTCTCTTTTCTTCACTGTCAGATTCTTCAACAATATATGTAATATCATGTTCCGGTGGGTAAAGAGTAAAATTGCTGACCGGAGACTATAACGGTGTGACGGTCATACAAGTACCTGAAGCATTTCGTGAGAGCATCGCACATGTTCCTAAAATCATACTCACTTGCAAGTGTTTTATCGACTCCGAAAAGACCAAAAGGTGAATTTGACCTCGGCGGGATTTGAAATCAGAAAGTAAAGAAACGGAACAGTCATATCGTAATACAATTTTGTCCGACGCTCTATCAGTTCTGCCAAATTTCATACTGGAATACACATTGACGAATATTCCAGTTAAAGAAAAAATTCTGAGAATGCCTTAATAGTATTTATCAAACTATAAATTATTATATTCTAGAACATGCTTATGTCTCCCTTTCACACACACGCGCGCGCCCAATATTAAGTCTGTTTTGTTTTCATTTGTACTTATAGTAAGCGAAATGATTGACGTATATACAGTTTGTGCCATAATTGTTTAAATCTGCGTAATTCTTTAGATTTTTCAGTTGGATTCTTAACAATGTTGAAATTAACTCTATTTTGCTGTCAGCTATTAAAAGTCTATCGTGGTTTTGTCAGATAAAATTAAAATTATGTCAAGTCTAATATCCGTTATCTGTGGTTCATGTAATCGTCGAATTGTCATTTCCTATCAAGTGTGGTTTCGTGAATGTGTGCATATATATATATATATATATATATATATACGTATACATAATTATATACATACATATATATATATATATATATATATATATATATATATATATATGTATATTGCTTATGGTCACTTTATTGTGGCTGTCCTCTAAGAGACGACGATACTACCATTTAACCCCAGGAAGACATCTCCTTCAGCTGGTCAGCTCAAGGCTGTAGCAGAAGACACTTGCCCGAGGTGCCATGCAGTGGGATTGAACCCGGAACCATGTGGTTGAGAAGCAAGCTTCTTATTTCTTTATTGCCTAGAAGGGGCTAAACATAGAGGGGACAAACAAGGACAGACAAAGGGATTAAGTCGATTACATCGACCCCAGTGCGTAACTGCTACTTAATTTATCGACCCCGAAAGGATGAAAGGCAAAGTCGACCTCGGCGGAATTTGAACTCAGAACGTAACGGTAGACGAAATACCGCTAAGCATTTCGCCCGGCGTGCTAACGATTCTACCAGCTCGCTGCCTTGTGTGGCAAGCTTCTTACCACACAACCACGCCTGTATATACAACTATTTACTCCCTGTTTTGCTCGTGAGCTGGGGTGAAGGGTTAGGGTTAGACACAGGGGATCAGGTCCGAGACGGCTAAGTTCGTTCTTCAGATCGTTTCTGTCTCTCAGTCTTGTACTCCAGACTACATAACGTTAAGGGACAGCGTGAGAGCTTGAGCAAGATCTTTCCAGATAGACTGCTCGAAAAATGTACACCTTTTTAGTCAAGCTTGTCTTGAGAGTGTCTTTGTATCTCCTTTTTTGGAGAGTGATAGCCAACTGCTAATTTACCAAACAAAATCTAGCAAAACAGGTAGGAAACCGGGCATGCGCGCTACCTGTCCGCTCCACAGCAGTTGCAATTTAATTAAGAAAGCATTCATGCTCCACATATTGCTTTTCCTTTGTTCGTTTATATCTTTGCAAATTTTTAGCATTTATTTTCTTCTTAACCAACTGGAAATTATCTCTTATAAATATTTCTCCATGCCGTTCAGAGGGAGTGGGGGGGTTTTATTCCAACTGAGAATGGGACTAATTTCAAACCACCTCCTCCTCCTCCTTTTTCTTCTTTCTTCTTCGCCTCGCACCCTTCCTACTGCCCCACCTCCTGCTCCACCTCCTGCTCCACCCCTCCTCCTCCACCTTTCTTCTTCTTCTTCTTCGTCTTTTTCTTCTTCGCCTCGTTCCCTCTTTCTCCTCCTCCTCCTCCTTTCTTCTTCTTCGCCTCGTTCCCTACTCCTACCCTCTTCTTCTTCTTCTTCTTCTTCTTCTTCTTCTTCTTCTTCTTCTTCTTCTTCTTCTTCTTCTTCTTCTTCTTCTTCTTCTTCTTCTTCTTCTTCCTCTTTCCTATTGCACTGGTGTTGTTGTTGTTTTCCTGTTGCTATTCAGTGATGTAAGATCACTGGAGATGCTGCATAAACAGCATTCCGTCATAGAGGAAAGAGGTCAAGGGTTTGTCCCTATCCAGCCGAACTCCTCTGTTGTTAGCATGATGTTAACCAATATATTTTGAGCTGCTGTAATTAAAAGAGCATTGCTAAAGAAAGAACCAGGTTCCAACTTCCAGAGTGTCTTGCTAAATTGCTTGTAAATTCTATAAATATCCAGATCGATTAAAATCTAAGATTTCTGCAGAACGACCATTCCATGTCAGATAAGAAATATAACCGCCTTTGCTGAAGAAAGAGCATCGCGTCTGGTGTTGAAAGGTGGAGGTTTGAGAATGAATGAAAGAAATGGGGGGGGGAGAAGAGAGATAGAATGAAAGGAAAGAAGGAATGAAATGATGAGAGTTAAGAGAGAGAGAGAGAGAGAGAGAGAGAGAGAGGGGGGTCGAAAGGATGTAAGAGGTAACAGAGATGGAAAGAGAGAGGAAAAAGAAGGAAAGGAGAGAGAGTGAGAGTGAGAATGAGAGAGAGAGAGAGAGAGGGTCGAAAGGAGTAAGAGGAAACAGAGAATAAAAGAGGAAAGGCGAGAGAGTGGGAGTGAGAGAGAGAGAGAGAGAGAGAGAGAGTACGTAGAGAATAAAACAAAGACAGAGAGAACTAAGGAAAGAGTAGATGTGCGTGTGAAGGAATGTGTGTGAGTGAATGTATATAAATGTGTGAGTGTGTGTATGTGTATAAGAGAGAGAGAGAGAGAGAGAGAGAGGGAGGGAGAGGGAGATTTTTTGAAGAGAAATACGATTAGATTTCGTTTAATTCCGAAGAAGGTTGAGGTCTCCGACTGTGTCTTTCATGCATGGTTGATGTCGTTGTCGCCGTGGTTCAGTTTCAGATTGCTATTACCATCTTAACTTTTGTCGAAACATCGTCTTAGGTCTGTTATCAGCCCTACTATTCATAAGGCCTGTGTGTATAAGTAAACGAGATTATAACACTCACCCCCGGATGAGACGCTAGTCCGTTCCAAGCTTTACTTCCCAGTTGCTGGTAGAAACTGTTTACTTGTGAATGGAAAAGAGCAACGTAAAAAGGAGATGTTTTGCTCAAGAATACAACGTACCACCACGAAAATCGAAACCACGATCTTACATTCACAAATGCAACGGCTTAACCATGGGCCACACGCCTTCACCTATTCAAACATATAAATACATTATTTGATGCATGTTTCGGTTGGGAGTATCGTGTCATTTGAGGAAGGTTAAACTCATTTTTAGCAAATCGAGGGACAACACAGAAAGCTCCACATCCCCATCAATGTTATAGAGTTGTTTGATAAATTTTATGATATATTCTACAATCATGAAATAGGTTTATTTTGTAAACAGTAATGGCGGATTCTATGGCGTATTTTACGATCGAAAGAGAAATCATTTTATTTTCCTCTCTCGTGAATTTACACGATCAGCGATTTCATGTTTCACTGTTGTTACCTCCAACCGTTTCTTGTTCCCTTTTTTTTTTGTGTGTGAGTATGTGTTTGTAGAATTATTTGTCGAATTGTCTGTGTGCGCGTGTGTGTGTGTATGTGTGTATGTATATACAGGCGTGCGCAAAAGTAGGTATACAGTTCCTTAACTTGAGTGAGTGTTCACTCTTATGAAAAGAGCATTCCACTCATATTAAGTAATTGTATACCTACTATTGCCCACATTTGTTTGTATGTACGTGGTACGTACGTACGTGCGTATGTATGTATGTATGTACGTATGTATCTATGTATGTATGTATGTATGTATGTACGTACGTATGTATATATGTATGCATGTATGTATGTATGTATCTATGTATGTGTCCGTGTATATTTGTCTATGTGGAGGTGCAATGGTTAAGTTGTTAGGGTAGGGGACTCGCGGTCATAGGATCTCGGTTTCGATTCCCAGACCGGGCGTTGTGAGTGTTTATTGAGCGAAAACATTTAAATCTCCACGAGGCTCCGGCTGGAGGTAGTGGCGAACCCTGCTGTACTCTTTCACCACAACTTTCTCTCACTCTTTCTTCCTGTTTCTGTTGTACCTGTAATTCAAAGGGGCCAGCCTTGTCACACTGTGTGTCACGGTGAATCTCAGCCTCTCTGTGTGCGTGTTTCATCAAAGATGCACCTTTTGGCGAGAAAACCGATAAATCGTTGAATTCAAACCAGATTTACCTTAGACCATTTATTCCGCTTGGTTGACATGTCTCAAACACTGGTCAGTCATTCTACCGGAAATACAATGCACAATGACAACAAACGGCGCTAATGTTCACCAAAAGCTTCCTATAAAAATAACAACACTAAAGATATTTGACAGAAGCTGTTAGCACTTGTTGCAACTATTGCAGCGACTGCACTTTGTGATTCTGCTACCGCCGCTGCTGCTGCTGCTGCCGCTGTTGTTGTTGTTATTTGGTTATAACAAATTAAACTGCATGTATGATCGATTAGTGATGTCTTTCGTTATATTTGCAGTGTTGAAAGGTGAAAAGAAACTACACGAGGCCGCTCGACAGAATAACCTAGCGAAGGCCAGAAGGTTGCTTATTGAGAAGGTTGATGTGGATTGTAAAAATAATGTAAGTACATTGTCGTCATCGTCGTCATCGTTGTTGTTGTTGTTTGTAATAGTAGTAGTAGTAGTAGTAGTAGTAGTAGTAGTCCTACAGACACTGCTGCTGCTGTTATTACTGTTGTTGTTGTTGTTGTTGTTACGGTCCCGTCTTCTGTTATTTTCATCAATACTACTATTGTCAAATCGATCCCCGATGGTTATATTATCATTGTTGTCATTAATGTTGTTACTGGTGTTGTTGTTGCTTGCAATAGTTTTGCTGCTGACAGTGCTGCTGCAGCTGCAGCTGTTGTTGTTGCTGTTGTTATTGTTGTCATCATCCCCTTGTTTGTTATTGTCATCGATACTATCGTCGTTGAATCTTTCCCTATGGCATTGTAATCCGGGATTTTTGCGTGGAGTCTACCCCGGATTACCCGAAGTGGACTGCCCCGCCATTGGGGATTCTATTTATTTATTTATTTATTTATTATTTATTTCCTTAATTTCTATTATATATCTTCTGTCATATCTCTTAATGTGGTAATATCTCCCTTTGATCGATGTAAACCCCACCTGTTTTTGTTTTTGTTTTTTTTGTATTTTTTTATTTTTGCTTTGTTTTTGTGTGCTGTAACTCGTCCTTTGATAGTGTCCTCTATGTGTTGGGTCCTTGTGGCCAATAAAAGAACCTATTATTATTATTATTATTATTATTATTATTATTATTATTATTATTATTATTATTATTATTATTATTATCTTGGTTTGGCTCAGGTTCGGTCTTATTCCTGATAGGATTTATATGGCTAGCGGGTTACTGTGCTTAGAACCCTGCTGATAATCCTTGCTGTCCCTAAGAGACAAACTCTCTGTAGGAGCTCTACCAGGCATTCTATTTCAATCTCCTTCAGCTATTTATCTATATTTTGGTTTACTGTTCCCAACGCACCAATTATTATTATTATTATTATTATTATTATTATTATTATTATTAAGGCGGGGAGCTGACAGAATCGTTAGCACGCTGGGCAAAGTGCTTAGCGGCATTTCGTCCGTCCTCGCGTTCTGAGTTCAAATTCTGCCGAAGTCGACTTTGCCTTTCATCCTATCGGGGTCGATAAAACAAGCACCAATGAAGCCATGGGATCGGGTGTAATCGACTAGTCCCATCCGTTAAAAATTTCAGGTATTGTGCCTATATGTGTAAGAATTATTATAACTGCTGTTGTTATAGTGCAGCGGTCCTCAATCATTTTTGCACCCCAGATGGTTTCATGCAAGACGATATTTAAACGACTCGAGGGACCACTCACATAAGAAAACAGTAAAGTGTATAGTATATTGTTTAATTCTTGCATATATGAAGGGGGCGAGCTAGCAGAACCTTTAGCACGTCAAACGAAATGCTGCAAAGCATTTTGTCCGGACGAAATGCTTAACAGCATGCCATGCGTCTTTACTTTCAGAGGATAAATTCCGTCGAAATCATCCTTGCCTGTCATCCTTTTAGAATCAATAAATTAAGTACTAGTTGAGTAATGGGCTCGGTATGATCAACTAGCCCCTCCCCTCCAAAATCCAGGCTTTGCGCCTATAGCAAAATAGATTATTACGCATATAATATATATATATATATATATATGACTGCAATAGTCAACAAAATAGAAATTAAATTTAAAAAGTGTATTCTTTGTGTGTGACCCCATACCAAATGATCCACGGCCCGCTACTCGCCCCGTGGTCCGTTGGTGAAGGACGTTGATGTTGATGTTGTCAAAGTTCGTTGATGTTATTATTGTTGTTGTTGTTGTTGTTATGGTCGTCGTTGTTGTTGTTGTTGTTGTGGACGGTGAGGCCCGGATGTCAAAGGTATTGGTGGTGTTGTTGGTGTTCTTATTGCTCACATCGTTTTTGCTGTTGTTGTTGTTGGTACCGTTACTGCAATTGTTATTGTTATTCATACTATTGTTGTTGTTGTTGTCATTACCGCTGTTTTCACTGAGCTGTCCATCTTGTTGATATTAATGCAGTTGCTATCGTGGTTATAGTTGTTGTTGTTGTCGTCACTATTCAATGACTTTCCCAAAACTAGTAGTAGTAGTAGTAGTAGTAGTAGTAGTAGTAGTGGTTGTTGTTGTTGTTGCTGTTGTTGTTCAGACTGTCAGCCGTCCCGATCCAAGCTTAGGCAAGTTCGGATCCGGAGTTTGGTTTCCGTCTGGGTGAAAGTGGTGCGTGGAAGAGTAACGTGGTGGGTGGAAAATGATTTCGGTGGGGCCCCGGATATATTCAACTACGGATTAACCCTGGGTCCCTAAAACACGATATTGGCCATCACTGAATCCTGCATATCTTTTATCTTTTACTTCTTACTTGTTTGAGTCATCGGTCTGCGGCCATGTTACAGCACTGCCTTCAAAGGTTTTAGTCTAACAGATCAAAATCTAGTACTTTTAAGTTTGGTGCTTATTCTATTGGTCGCTTTTGCCGAACTGTTAGGTTATGGGAATAAAAACATACAAGGTGTCGTACGGTGGGGATGAACCCGAAACCATGCAGTTACAAAGAGAGCTTCTGAACTACACAGCCACGCCTAACAACCAATAATTATAGTGAAAACATTGATTATGATAACCATTAAGCAATGAGATTTAATGTCGGATGTTGTTTGAACGTAATTATATTTACGCCATGTAGATCCTCGTGTTTGAGAATGGACTTGAAAAGTTCTAGTTTAAACAGCAATTTATTGCATGCATTCTTTTAGTATAAACGAAAGAGGAATTGGATAGAAATGTTTGTACTGTGCATTGGATTGGTGCCCAATTCAAGAGTTTGCATTGTTTTTGTTTTTTTCATACCAAAGATTGTTGCAAACCTTTCAGATATAAATCACTGCATTTCCTCTGCGTTCTTTTCTCCTAAAGCCCTCCCCCCAGTTTGTTCAAATGTTGCTCCAGAGACAATCTTTCTTGTGCATGATCTCTGTATTACTCCTCGTTCATAAATAAGTTTAACACTCTGAGGAATTCAATATCTGCGAGCAATAATCAAGAATAATCAAGTCTTATTATTCTATTGTTCTAAATATTCTCAGTCATATTGCCAATCGTCTGCACATTATTGCTATTGTTGTAATGTATGCATTAAATGTTGCATCATTATTATTCATTATATCACTCAGATCGTGAACGAATTCTAAAACCGGGATAGCAATCTGTCATGGCAGCCCTGTGCATAACGATGAAGAATTTCCGAAATTAAATGAAGAATTCTTGAAATTCTTCCAGCATTGAATTAAAAGTTATTTTCACCATCTCGCCAAATTCTTGGGACTTGCGATTTTCTTTTCTTCGTAGATTTTATGCATCCATACAACTATTGAATTGTTTCTATCGTTTTCATGTGCTACTGAAGGAGTATATGTCTGAAGGAGTATATGTCTGAAGGAGTATACGGTTTGAAGCAATATAGGATGTGACGGAGTATAAAGGACTGAATGATTAAATACAAGTACGGATTAAAGAAAATTCGCTGAAATACAGACGACATTCAGAATATTCTTTTCTACTGAAAGCATAGGGCCTTGAAATTTGGAGGGAGGGGACTAGTCTATTACATCGACCCCAGCGTTTCACTGGTACTTAATTTATTGCGATAACCTTTTGCGATAACCTTAAGGCCAGGAACTTTTCAGCACCCCCTCGTATATATGTATGTATGTATGAATGCATACACACACACACACACACACACACACACACACACACACACACACACACACACACACACACACACAGAGTAATCCCTTGCCATATCGCGATTTATTATTTAAGCTCACGTCGAACATCGATTCCTCTGTCGTGTTGTTTTGCATTTATAATAAAATAAATATGCACAAATTATAGAAATAATAAATAAAAAAATATACAGTACTGTTTCTACTTCGCAGATTTTCACTTATCGCGAGGTTTTTGGAACGTAACATCCGCGATAGACGAGGGATATACATATATATATACACACATATACTCAAGCACACAGACACACACACACACTCACTCTCTCTCTCTCTCTCTCTCTCACACACACACACACACACACATAAATTGGTGAGCGTGAGTATATGAGCGTGTGTATATATGTGTGTAAATATATATGCATATACTTATATATGTATGCGTGTCTGTATATATGCATGTATATGTACGTATATGAATGAACATATATCTATCTGACTATGTATGTCTGTATGTATGTATGAACGTACGTATGTATATGTGTATGTATATGGTTTCCGTTGTCAAACAGATAGCTGAAACTAGACATGATGTCGAATCTGATTCGATGACGTAGCAATCATCTCAGTTCTTCGAACTATAGACAGTGTATCTATATGTACTGTTTAGTATTGATTTTTAGGAGTTCTTGGACAATCTGAGCTGCCAACCACCGTTGCTATGTGACGATGACTGCCAGAGCTTTTTCTTTCTTTCTTTCTTTCTTTCTTTCTTTTTCTAGTTTTGCTCCCACCACCACTGCCACCACCACCACCACCA
>NC_069003.1:34755799-34756109 GCF_001194135.2 Octopus bimaculoides
GAAGAAGAAGAAGAAGAAGAAGAAGAAGAAGAAGAAGAAGAAGAAGAAGAAGAAGAAGAAGAAGAAGAAGAAGAAGAAGAAGAAGAAGAAGAAGAAATGTATATAAAAGGGGTTGATTAGATGGGGTGTAACATGATTGATAAGCAGTCATTGAACCGCGCATCACTTGTATAATATTGATAATTGGAGACGACACACAGATGTCATAAAGAGCGTTAAGTGAACCGAGAACTTACTGATATCTCAACCAACAATGCATTACACACACACACACATACACACACACACATATATATATATGTATATATAT
>NC_069003.1:34756119-34758306 GCF_001194135.2 Octopus bimaculoides
ACATATATATATATATATACACACACACACACACACATATATACACAGAGTTGAAATTTACAGAAAAACAAAAGACGAAGACAGGTGCATGAACAACAAGTAGGTTTATTAGTTTGACGCTCGGGGAGGTGAGAAAGTCTTTTACGTTTCGAGCCTATGCTCTTCAATAGAAAGGAATAAGAGAAAATAAACGGAGAGAACACATACATACCTACACACATACACACAAGCAATAAGGAAACAAAGAAATTCTTTAAAACACATTTAATGGCCGCAGTCAAATGGGTAATACAAGAAAATAAAAGATATGCATACACACATACACGCACGCGCATATATAGAGGGTGGCCCAAAAGTAGGTTTACAGTTATTACGTAGGCACTTTAAATTCCTTTTAAAACGTTTTATTACGTTTAAATTTCTACCTTACAATTAAACTAAATTAGCTTAGAATAATGGTTTCATATTGTTTTATAATTAAGATCAAAACTGTTAACATATGAATGCGAAATCGATAGTTGAATAACTGTAAAACTACTTTTGAGCCACCCTGTATGTACGTATATACGTATACAAGCTGAAGATTACATCACTCAACGATCAGCAGACTGGCCGCGTCATTGCTGTCAAATACAGTCCGATATCACGCTAAAATTCTTCTATGTTTAAATTCTCTAAGGCTCAGAGCAAAGCAAACAATATGAATAATAATTAGTTGTAACAGAAGCCGTTGCTATTTCCAAACGTAAATTATATATAAAACATTTATCAGTGTAGTCCAAGACTCATAACGAAACACTTTAATACTATTCATATATATATATATATATATATATATATATATATATATTGTTTTTGTTTTTGTTTTAATGTATTCTGTTATGAAGTATAACATGGTTCACCTCCCCGCTTTCTGTCCACTCGAACACACAGTTCAACTGTGTCTCTTGAAAGTCAACTGAGGTATTTTATGAGATTTGTTTAAAGCGGTTTTCGTTTCACTTCTCTTCTTTTTCCCTTCTTTTCTCTTGTTTATTTTGTTAGTTAACTCTAAACTTCAGCAATTCTGTTGAAAATAATTCTTTTACTTGGTTTTTTGGGTTTTTTTGTATTTGATTCGCAAGATTCTTGATGTGAATTTGTGTATTGAAACAAATCTTGTTGTATCTTGGGACGGTCATTACACCAATAATACCTTCACTTCTTAATTGTTAGTCAATTGACCAGTTGACTAACAATAAAAAAGTGATATTCTACCAAGCCACAATAAGATAATTCTTTTATATCATTTATCTTTTTCCTTTTGTCTGAAATCTGTTTATGTGGGTTTGCTGGATTGTTGCTGCTTGACCATATGATATAAGGCGTTTAAGTCCCTTTCAGATCCCGTTTTCCGTTTTCTCTCCTCGTGTATTTTATATTTAATTATTTATGTATTTATTATTATTCCTTCTTTTACTCCATAAACAATACAATTTGCTTTTGTAATTCTTCCATCGCAGTGTTGGCGGATAGCTTCGTCATTACACCAATAAAATGAACTTTTAGATATGTTAACGCAAATGCACAGGCTAAAAACAAAATAATAACGCAGTGTGCAGTATGAGGTGCCGAGAGAGAGGGAGAGGGGGGAGAGAAGGTAGAGATGGGGCATGTGAAAATGTTGTTGAAACATACACGGATGAAAGGTTTAACTGTTCTTTGGAACAAGTCTATCGGAAGAGAAGACCACAACCATATTTCACCAACGATTTATTGAACCAACGATCTGTTGATGGTTGAATCAAGGGAGATCTACATATTTATATGATAGAATACTGGAATACGTTACTAAACATATTAATTATGGCGCTGATGTGTTACTAAACCACTTTTCATACGAAAATATAAACACAGAGGAATTGCGATAACAGCAGTGCACCAGGATTGAGAAGTGAATACATTCCCAGACTCTCGTATCAGTTATGCATGCATACACGCACACACACACACATACATACATACATACATACATACATACACACACATACATACATACATACATACATATACACATATACACATATATAAACACGCACACGCACACACACACACACACATCAGTTATATACATATATGTTTGTATGTGAGCGATTATATATATATATATATGTGTGTGTGTGTGTGTGTGTGTGTGTGTGTGTGTGT
>NC_069003.1:34760146-34761286 GCF_001194135.2 Octopus bimaculoides
CATACATATAATTATATATATATACATATAATTTTATATATATATAATCATATATATATATATATATCTGTATGTATGTTTGTATGTAAGTATGTATGTATAATCCAGTACCATCTTCTCTCACTCTTTCGCTCCCTCACATACGCACACTCCCTTTCTCGCTCCCCCTCTTTCTGTTCCCCTTTTTCTCTACCCCCCCCTTTCTTTCGAACTCTTCTTGACGTTGTTTTTATTTTTTTATTTTTTTTCTTTCTTTCTATATTACAAACACAGAGGACCAGGTTGAATCAAAATGAACAGAATTTGATTTCGATGCCCACAAGTGTATTGTCGATACATGTATGTGTAAACCGTTTATTACGATATTTAAGCAAATACATGCATATATACACACACTTCTATACGTACATATAGACAGACATACATAGATATATGCATACAAACATATATACGCATTCACAAACCCATACATACTATATATCTATATATATATAAATATTAAGATATATCTAAATATATATATATATATATATATATATATATATATATATAGTATGTAGTATATATGTATGTATGCATGTATATACGTATATGTGTATAAGTATGTATATATGTGTGAGTGTAGATTTTTGAGTGTCCTTAAAGTCATTGTGCAGTTGGAATCGTCAATAATTTCTTTTCTAAACAAGCTGTAAAAAAATTGGAAGAACGGATTCAAATGTCATTAAAGCTCTTAAGCTTATCAAAGAGATTTTGTATGCACAAAGTCTTTATGGGCATTCAATGTACAGTATGTCTTTTCGCATGTGTGCGTAGGTTCATGCACATGTACCTCGGTATGTGAGTTTTGTATCTGTATATATATATATAAATATATATATGTAAGTGCATGTGTGTGTGTGTGCACATACCGGTTTTGTGATTGCAAAAAAACAGACATGTACACACTAACACATGCACAGAAACACACACACACAAGCTCACACACACATACATACATACATATACATGCACATGGATTTTCGCACACAAGTAAACAAACAAACACGCACGATTGTATGAGATGCTTTTATTCTGTTGTAATCTCATAATCCACTACATATACATACATACATACATATATATATATATATATATATA
>NC_069003.1:34761775-34763932 GCF_001194135.2 Octopus bimaculoides
ATATATATATATATAACTTGGTGTTATTCTGGTTTATTTAAGTCAAACTATTGCCTAAACTTCAACCTCTGCCCAAACCCTAAACAAAACCCTTAACCGAACCCTATTTTGTATTATCATTTTTAGTGTTAGTTTTACTTTTTTTAAATTCTTCTACTAGTTGACGGTTCGTAATTTATCACTTCATCATCACATAAGTTTTTTTTTTCGCTGTTGTTTCGTTTACTGTTCTTATCACTTGGAATGCTATATGTCCGTGTCGTGGATTATAAAGTTTGCTTCTTGCCGTATTGTAGTTGCTACTGCTTGCTTCTCTTCAAATTGATATTTTGTTCCATGTCCATTGCTAACTTCTTTATTTCTATTAAATATAAATTTACACAATTCGATAATATACATATCGTATTTATTTGAATACGAAACTAAACATGGTATCGCCTGCATTACCTGTGGCCCCTATAAATGTAAAGTCAAGAGAAAATATTTAGGAAACGAGAGTTTCCGTTACTTTTTCAGCCATGTTTCGTTGTATCTCTCTCCTTTCTCTTTTATATCGCCACATTCTATTTCGATTTCTCAATTTTTTCGACACAACACTTCAATCTGTCTCTCTCTCCCTCTTTCTTTCCCTCACACACACACATACACACATTCGTTTCCTTTCTCTTTCCCTTTTTTCTCTCTCTCACTCTGTTTCATCATCTCTACATATTCTTCTGTTTTCCCATTATGTACATGTTTCCTTGGTAACTATTCAACCTCATAGTAGAAGCCAAACCAAATTATTTATAGGATTTTTTCTACATGTAAAAAGCATCAAGCCATCGGTAGACTTGGCAAGACTGATGTTTGCTGATGAGGTCTAATACATCGAAACATCTAATACATCGAAACATAGCTACAGTTACTGTCCTTTGTTAGAAATTGCTGCTAGGTTCCAGAGAATATGTAGGATAAAATCATAATTAATTGATTCTCCTGTATTTCCTTCTACCCAAAGCCAAGAACTTTTCAGCACCCCTCGTATATATTCATATCTATCTATCTATCTGTCTATCTATCTATCTATCTATCTATCTATCTACCTTGCTCTTTCTCTCTCTCTCTCTCTGTCTCTCTCTCTCTCTCTCTCTCTCTCTCTCTCTCTCTCTCTCTCTCTCTCTCTCTCTCTCTCTCTCTCTCTCTCTGTATGTGTATGTGGGGTGTGCATAAATATATGTATGAACATTTACATACATATACATGTGTGTGTGTGTGTGTGTGAAGAATAATTTTATGGGCATATTATTACTAAGACAGCAAGAATGAAAAGTCAAACAATCAAGATGAACTCCGTTAACATTTAGAACACGAAACCAAAAAGTCACGCTGACATTGTGAAAGACATTTGTTAGTGGTCTTGATTATTGCTTCCAGGTAGGACGGCCGTTATAATGCCAGGAACGTTAATGAATTGGAAAAAATCCAAAGATTCATCACAAAGAAAACGATTTCTATGCAGCAACTGAACTGCTGGGCAAGCTTGGATGCTTTAAGAGTCCTCTCTGTGAAGCGAGGAAATAAAAGATATGGAGAATTATATATAGAAGACCTTATCAGCATTACCACTTTGACATCGAAAATTATATAAATCCAAGTATTAGATGGCACTGTAAATTAGCTAAACTTCTGTGGTCTGTCGCGGAGTTAGAACCAGTTAGAACCGGATACAGTACAGTAATAACTTTGTGTTTAAAGAATCACAATTTTTCATAAATTTCTGCGAAACATAATAGATTTACATGGTGTGCATACACAGCAATATTTTAAAATAATAATTAGGTAATTTATTATACGTGGTTTCGGAGTTCCGTAGGAATGTACATCTGAACAAGGGATAAACATACGGGAAGGGTATCGAGAAAGATATCTACAAATGTCAAATATAAATGGGCATACATAGGAATATATATATATAGTTGGAGGCCCAAACTTATGAGTTTTTTGACAGGGCTTAGAAAACTGCAATAAGTGTGTGAATCTGAGCGAGGAATATGTTGAGTAAAATCACAATTAACTGATCCTCCTGTATTTTCTTTAACCTAAAGCCAGGAACCAATCGTATGTATACATACATACATACATACATACATACATACATACCTATATATATATATA
>NC_069003.1:34764073-34765473 GCF_001194135.2 Octopus bimaculoides
TGTGTGTGTGTGTGTGTGTGTGTGTGTGTGTGTGTGTGTGTGTGTGTGTTTGTGTATGATATTAAGTTACTCGATGTTTAGTTACTCAGCACGTTAAATTATATTGAAAACAGAGAAAAATGGAATGAAACATTTATAAGAACAGAATTTTCAAATGTCCAACCGGTTTCACTTTTTTAATTATTCCCATGGTTTTGTAATTAAATCTTGTTAAAACGTTCATAAGTTGAAGTTGTTAACTGTTACACTGAGGTTGATCAATAAAATATTCAACGGTCTTTAATTAGCAAATATGATAAATATAATTGATTAAATCTCAACTCATTGAATATTTATACATATTAAATGACGCTGATATTTTACAGTGAATGCAATCTCTGCTTCGTCTCTTTTACTACATTCGCTTCTTTAAGAACGTTACATTTTCTCCAATGTAATTCTCTGCGCATCCTGAACATGTCATTACATAAATTAGATTTCTTGACTCACAGGTAAATCTCACTCTTTACATAATAAATTCGTCCTTTGAACTATTTAAAATATATTCTTCCATTGGAGCATCGACAATGGTTAACTGTTGGTTCCGTTGTCATTCGATATAATTTGGAGCTTGTTAAGATTCTCGGAAATCCACCTTTGTGTATAATATGTGCTCGTAGAAACCAGTTTTCCAGTATCGGAACCTTCTGAAGAATATTATTATTAAAGTTTCAATGTTTCTAGGATTGTAGTTATAGACATACGTTAGCATTTTCAATTCGCGTACTGATTTGCTTTGTTCATTATTTTTACTTATTAAAAACAGCAGTTGTTTTGGATCGTTGTATCCTATCTTCTGTTAAGAATAGTGGATTATATCTGTCATGGAGCATGTCTTTCACTTCTTGAAGTGGAATATATCTATATCTATATCTATATATATATATATATATATATATATATATATTTATATACACACATACACACACACACGTGCACTTATCTCACCGGTTTTGAGTTCCTCGTAATGGTAACAACAGCATTATCATCACTACCACTACTACTGCTGCTGCTGCCACCACTACCACCACTGATACATCCATACCCAACACAGCCCCTTGTTTACCCCCACTCCTACCCTTCCCCCCACCACCACTGTGATATATCAGTCAATAAATCAATCAGTATGTAATTGGAACATAGAACAGACCGAGAAAAACAATTTCCGGTATGTATGTATATATACATACACATTATATATATATATATATATGTATGTTTGTACTATGTGTGTGTGTGTGAGTGCGTGCGTGCGTGTGTGTGTGTGTCTGGATATAAATTACAATTCTAATCCATAATTGGATCACGTTTGGATCGTCTCTGTATGTAATTTCATCCCGATACTCCATCGCATCCTTCCC
>NC_069003.1:34766478-34768486 GCF_001194135.2 Octopus bimaculoides
GTGTGTGTATTGCGTACGCAAGCGTGAGGGAAGGATGCAATGGAATATCGGGATGAAATTGCATACAGTGGCGATCCAAATGTGATCCAGAAACAAGGAAAATGCCTCCTGTATTTGAATACTATGCAAATATTCTTTTATAAAACTTTTCATTTAATTTTCCCAAAATTTAATTGATTTCCATACTTACAGTTGGAAAAGTCTCAATGACCGAAACCGGTACTGAAATGTTTTTTATAAAATTATTGAAATGACTTTGATCGGAGATAGTCATTGCTTGTAAGGTTGACTTGAGGCTAACCGGTAATGTTACATGTACCACCACCACCACCATCACCATTACCACCACCACCACCAACAACAACAACACTGCACCAACTACAACTACCAGCACTATAACAACAACAACAACCACAGCAACAGCAGCAGCTGCAGCAACACTGTATCAACCAACCAGCCAGCCTTATTAATTGACCGTGTAATCCAGTATTTAATTACGTACAACAAGATCGTAGTGTGGAGTAGAAGATGGCGGAGAAACTCGAGAACAGATGATGATGATGACGTAATGGTGGCGGTGCTGGTGATGTGTGGCTACTGAGTAAGGCTTCTATGAAGAGTGGGGTATCTTAGTTGGGTATTGATCCAGTAGCGTTTAGATATAAAAAGAAAGGTCTTATGATTGGGAAACATGGAGGAAGGCTCTTTCTGCTTCCTTTGAAATTCCCGTGAATGCCGTTGTTGTTGTTGTTGTTGTTGTTGTTGTTATTGTTGCTGTTGTTGTAGTCAGTCTTATTAGAGTAACAACACTTTCGTTGTTATTCTTATTAGGCAGAAGAAGGCAAAGAGTGGCCAGCTGGTAGAATCGTTAGCGTGCCGGACAAAAAGCTTGGCGGCATTTCGTTCGTCTCCACGTTCTGAGTTCAAATTCGTCTCTCAGGGTCGATAAACTAAGTACCAGTTGAACACTGGGGTCGAAGTAATCGACGACCTCTCCTTTCCCCAAATTCCAGGCTTTGTAACTTTAGTAGAAAGGATTATTAATTATTATCATTAACTTCTTTCAATTTGGTTTCCATTTCTTGCCGAATATCTTCCCAACACCTAGGGCACTATTATTATTATTATTATTATTATTATTATTATTATTATTATTATTATTATTATTATTATTATTATTATTATAATTATTATTATTCTTCAGTAGTTTTATTTTTATAACGTGCTTTCACTTCACTACCGAGCGCAGCTCTGTGCGCCTTGGGTATGTGCTGTGGTTTGCTGTGATGCTCTTATAGTAACTGTATTGAAAGTGTTATTATTATTATTATTATTATTATTATTATTATTATTATTATTATTATTATTATTATTATTATTATCATTATCATTATTAACGCGGCGAGCAAGCAGAATCGTTAGCATGCCGAACAAAATGCTCAGCGGCATTTCGTTCGTTTTTATGTTCTGAGTTCAAATTCCGTATAGGTTGACTTTGCTTTTCATCCTTTCGGGGTCGATGAACAAAGTACCAGCAAAACACTGGGATCGACATAATCGGTTAGTCCCTTCCCCACAAATTTCCGGCCTTATGCCTTTAGTAGAAAGCATTATTGTTATTGTTGTTGTTGTTACTGTTGTTGTTGTTGTTCCAGTGTTTGCAATTGTTTCCATTGTTCATGTGGTTGTTGATGTTATTGTTGCAACTCTTGTTGTTGTTGTTGTTGTCATCGCTATTGTTGTTATGGTTGTTGTGTTTTTGCTGTTGTTGTTGTTGTTGTTGCTACTGCTGCGGCTGCTGCTGCTGTCTGATCCATTTCCATTTGTTCGTGAAGTGTTTTCAAACATTAAAAACGTCCACTCGATGTGAATATCATAACTGTGAAAGTAACGCGCACGCGCACGTGTGTAGGATTCTATGTGTGTGAGTGTGTATGTGTGAGTGTGAGTGTGTATGTGTGTGTGTGTGTGTGTGTGTGTGTGTGTGTGTGTGTGTATATGAGTCTTT
>NC_069003.1:34768832-34769079 GCF_001194135.2 Octopus bimaculoides
ATATATACATACATAGCATGGTGTACGTGTGTCTGTAAGTGCGGTGCATCGCATTCCGTTGTGTGTGTGTATATGTGTGTGTGTGTATGTGTATGTGTGTGTGTGTATGCTTGTGTATGAGTTTGTGTGTGTGTGTGTGTGGTGCATGCATAATGGCTATCGACTTGGGAAGGAATTGGTAATGCTGAAAAGAGAGAGGAATGGGCCAATAATAAGAAAACTATTCCCCCACCATAAACCCGGCCAC
>NC_069003.1:34769652-34770242 GCF_001194135.2 Octopus bimaculoides
ACACACACACACTCTGCATCACCCATGCAAAAACCAAACACATTTTCCTTCCCTCTGACACACACACACACACGCACACATATCACCACCCACCCCTCTCTTCTCCACACCTCTCTCTCTTTCTCTAAAAACATATTTCCTCTCCTCTCTTCATCATCTCTAACTCTTTCATCATCATTATCATCCCTCCTTCTCTTTCTCTGTCTCTCTCTCTCTCTTTCGCTGTCCTACCTCCACCCCACCGCCCGTTTGCTAGTCGTTCTATCTCCCACAGTCCACTCTCACAACATGTCCCGTTATTTTCCCCCCTGTCAACTCAACATGAACTCCTCTTCTGTTTGGCAGCTCGACAGAACTGCATTGCATTGGGCAGCAGCCGAAGGCAACATTGATATTATACAGTTACTGCTGGACAATGGGACAGACGTAGAGTTGAGAGACAAGGTAAGTCACCATCTAACTATCTAAATATCTATCTATCTATCTATCTATCTATCTATCTATCTATCTATCTATCTATCTATCTATCTGCCTGTCTGTTTAGCTGATAGCCTTTGTCACTCTCTCTCTCTCTCTCTCTCTCTCTCTCT
>NC_069003.1:34770288-34770758 GCF_001194135.2 Octopus bimaculoides
TGTGTGTGTGTGTGTGTGTGTGTGTGTGTGTGTGTGTGTGTGTGTGTGTGTGTGTAAGCATTATCCCGGCTCTTGATATCCGGAAGCCCATCTTCATCATGGTGGTGGTCAGTCACCAATACCGTTGCTGTTGTTGTTGTTGTTGACATTGTTATTGCAGTTTCCTGTTGTCATAAAAGTACCAAAAGTAAGATACATTGACGCCGTACCTCACTCTTCATACATTGACGCCGTACCTCACTCTTCATACATTGACGCCGTACCTCACTCTTCATACAGGGTGCCAATCATGACTCCCCGTTCGGGAGATCGATCTGTATTTGCCGGTCACTTGTTGTTTACACATGTGTTAGACACGCACACACCAACACACACACATGCACGCATACATACATACATACATTCATACATGCATGCATACATATACACACACATACATTCATACATACATAGATGTATACATATATACA
>NC_069003.1:34773456-34776386 GCF_001194135.2 Octopus bimaculoides
ACACATATATGCTAAACACACATATAAACATGTTTTATCTTACATGTTTTACGCCACATTTTATACATGTTTCTCTCACCACAATATGGTTGCCCCCACCTGCTGGCAATACCCTCCACTCTTCCTTAAATTTTCCTACTTTTAAAAATTGCAAGACACGTTAGATTATGTTACGTACACTGTTTGTATAAAAGACGGGATGGTCAGAGATAGAACGCCTTATTCAATGACTAGCTTAAAACTAAATAACTATAACATCCATGACCTTTCCCTTTACAACAATAGGTTTCATCTGGCCATATCAACACTTCATATCAATGTAATCCCTGCTATAGAAAAATAAACGAAAAGGTCACGGCTGGAAAGCATTTAATTACAAGTCTGTTCGATCTGAGTAGACCTGACTATAAGCAACAACAGCAGTGAAAATCCACAACAAATCTATTCCACCACAGAACTACGTACACAAAACAGCGATGGTGACCATCGGAGTGTATCGCCTGCTCCGTCTCTTGCAACAAATCCAGTACAACTCTTTACAAAATAATGGAGTCTATTACCAGCGCATGAATGCCAATAGCGACCATCGACCTAAATACCATATCGATTGGTTATCACACAAGAACACTTTACTCGTATCTATTTACAAAGCGGAATAACAGGAATCCTCATTTGATATCGCATCATGTTAGTAAGTTGCTACGCTGTGGCTTACTGGTTACAGCGGTAGTGACCAGAGAATGGACATGGTGTCTGCCAGAAGGATTTGCTGTTTTATAGTACGAAGGGTGGTAATGGTAATGGTGGTGGTGGTCGTCGTCGTTGTAGTTATGGTGGTATTGGACTGGGATTTATAAAAGCACATTATCACATGGCTAATCACACGCACAGGCGCATACACGTACACACAGGCACACACAGAAACACACACACACAAGCACACACGTGTACGCGCACATGCACACACAAATATTCACTCATAGAGAATTAAACCATGCATATGAATATATATACATAGACATACGCACGTCTGTGTTTATATGTATACTTTAAATATATACACATATACATATTCACATATTAGTTTGACCTCTGTATTGAACTCAGAACCATGTGGTTGGGAAGCAAGCTTCTTACCACACAGCCATGCCTGCGCCTATGTGTAAATAATTATGTTAACTTGCATCATGGCTTACGTTTGCTTTGTGGACAGAAACAAGAATTAACGATTTGACTCGAGGTTCCACGTGGATCCTTATTCATACACTGGACACGCTTCCTTCTATCGCAGAGAAATTCGCAGATAACGGTTTTATAAGTTCATTCAATAGGATTTATATCAACAAATTGGATTTAAAGAAATAGTCTCGCTCCCGCACTCTCTCTCTCTCTCTCAAACTTTCCCTGTGCCTCTCTCTCTCTCTCTCTCATGCACCCTCTGGCGTGCATATAATGTTTTTCAATACAAATACGTAATCCAAATAAGGAGACGAAACAAAATTTTAGCGCATCTTTAATGATCAGCTACAATTGTTTCGTTACAACTCCGTTTTTAACACCACTCTACGTAACTATTTCATGTGAAGATTTACGTAATATTTGCGGATTTACATTAGAGTGCATTGTCAGATATACATCAAAAAGTGTACTCTTGCATTGTACGTGCACAAATATGTAAAGAAAAAACACTTTATTTCACGCAGCTCCAGTTCACTCAGCCTTAGCAATCAGTCGTGATATCACTGGTACCACGCTGTATCGGCCTTTAACTTTCCCTTGGATAACATCAGTGGCGTGGAGAGGGGAGGCTGGTATGCATGGGCGACTGCTGGTCTTCCATAAACAACTTTGCCCGGATTTGTGCCTCGGAAGGGAACATTCTAGCTGCAATCCCATGGTCATTCATGACCGACGGGGGTCCTTACTATATACGTATAATCGCATTTGTATGTGAATGTCTGTATGAGGGCGTCTGTATGCTTATGTTTGTGTGTGAGTAAATTTGTATTTATGTGAAGGAAAAATATGCAAATGAGTCTCCATTTGCATGTAATTGAAATAATTATTCGCTATATATATATATATATCTATGTGTGTGCGTGTTTGTGTGTGTGTGTGTGTATGTATGTATATGTATGTATATATATATATGTCTATAAATATATACATGTCTGTATGTGTGTGTGTGTTTGTGTGTCTATATCATAGTACTGAGATTCGATTCAAGGAGAGACATGATCGAGTGATTAACCGGAAGTGTGTACTTTTCTTTTCAAGGGTTAAAAATGTAATTTTACTAACAATGGAGACTACTAAGTCTAACTTTGATCTCTTCTATAAAAGAAAACAAAAGGCCGTATCGCACTGATGTGTGTATATATGTAAGCATATTATATGTATGATTGTATATATGAGTGCGTGCGTGTGTGCGTGTGTGTTTATCTATATATGTGTATATATAGGATATGGATATATATACAGGAGAGGATGAGAACGAATTTGATAGCAAAGAGTGAATAAGAGAAAGAAGAAAAGCAGAAAATAAAACCAAATAAAATGATGATCATGATGATAATAATAATAATAATATTGATAATAATAATAATAATAATAATAATAATAATAATAATAATAATAATAAAGGTTGCGATACCATCTATTTGTTGGTTGTATTTTCGATTTCAATCATTGCTTCTTGAGTTGAATGGTGGTTCTTTGATGTTGGCTTTCGCTGTACTCAGATCAATGTGATTCCTGTGTGATCCCTTGTAATAACTATATAGATCTGTTATTGATTCTTTCGCCATTAAGACAAGCCGCTGAAATATGTTGGCGATGGACGCGGTGGTGACGGTGGCGATGATGCTGATGGTGATGGTGGTGGTGGTGGTGGTGGTGGTGGTAGTGGTGGTGGTGGTGGTGGTGGAGAG
>NC_069003.1:34776407-34778736 GCF_001194135.2 Octopus bimaculoides
ATTTTGAAGCGATACTTCCACTCTCTTCTTCCATTCTTTAGTGCATGACATCACTTATTTGATCAATTCCACAACCCCACCCTGACCCTCTTCCTCCTCCTCCTCCTCCTCCTCCTCCCCTTCTTCTTCTTCTTCTTCTTCTTCTTCTTCTTCTTCCCCATATAATATCATTTCCTCACCTTCATTATTCATACTTATGTTGCCTTTCCGTTCGTGACCATCCTCTAACATTCGCTATAAATATTTCCAACATTTTCCTGTCATCATATTCCGTAGTTTGGCTTTTCTTGTTGATTAATTTCATTTTAATTAATATTTTCTCCTCTCTATTTTCTCTGCCAAACTAACCCCAACCCTAAATGATACGCCTTCACCTAAACAAAGTTCATAACGGCTATGATTTTTAACCGAAGCAACATCCCACATCTACACTTCACTGTTATTATGTCTTCACCAGTTTCCATCTCCCCAAATTCACCCACAAATCTTGGATTAGCCTGAAGCTATGATAAAAGTCTCTGACTCAGTGTGCAACAGCATGGGATAGAACCCCGGCCTTCATGATTGCAACGCAAACCTTTTAACCGTTTGGCCAATGGTTACACGCAGGCAACAGATATACAGGGTTGCGCAAATGTAAGTATGGTGTTGCCTGATGATTTGCATTCCTTCATCGTTGGTCAAGTTTCTAACCATATAATAAATAGAAATAATACATTCCTAAATCTCTCAGAGAGATTTATTCAGTAGCTGCACGATACAGTTGACAACATACTATCACTTTATCGTTCTGCTACTGCTTTGGTAGGCTTGAGGCTATCGCAGAAGATACTTGTCCAAAGTACAACGCGGTGAGACTGAACTCCGGAGCCATGCGGTTGCGAAGCCAACGTCTTACCACACAGCCACGCATGCGCCCATAATTATCAAAGAAAATACACCCCCAGATGTTCAAACCATCGTTTTTGTGCTTTAAATCTTTCTCATGAATTATTTTTGTCGCCGACAACCTTCGAGATTTACTCATTGACCCACATACAAGTTTTCGATCTCGTAAGATCGAAGAAGAGCGGCGAAATGATCGAAAAAGATTTATAAACCTTCAAAGTAACGTCGTTATAAATCAATATAACCAATTGTGTCTCTTCAACCATTCGCTACTTTATTTACTGTTAGAATACTCTTATTCATACGAACAAGCACATCCTGCAAGTGTATGTATGTACGTATGTATATATAAGTAGGTATGTATATATATATAATACATATATATACATACCTACTTATATATATATATATACACATACATTCGTATGTGTATAAATACATACATGTTTTAGTATATATGCATATGTGTGTGTGTACGTATGGTGTATTATGTATGTATATGCCTGTGTATCTGTAAGTATGAATGTATTTGCCCACGTGGAAACTACAGCTTTTATATTTTCTCTTCGCCTACTCGAGGAGAAATACAATAATGGCGGCCAATAATAGCAAGTGTGTGTGAGTGTGTGTGAAGAGACATGAGTCTGCACTGTGTTCCTGGCCAGTCATTCTTGAATTAGCTCTCGTCTGCAGACGCTACGTAACATACTTACAAACAATACACTTCACACTACTTACGCTATACATATTTCTCAACACGAACTCTCGTCCATTCATTCCGAATCCTTCTTCAGAAACTTTGAGTAGACTAAAAGACGAGCAATTCTGGCCTTTTCAGAATCAGGTGTCTGTAATAATAGTACATTTGGTTTTGTTATTTTACTGTTGTGGGTGGTGAGCTTGGTAGAATCGTTCGCACGGCGGACAAATCTTATTGGCACGTTCTAAGTTCAAATGCCGCCGAGGTCGACTTTGCCTTTCATCTCTATCGGGGTCGACAAAACAAGTACCAGTTCTTAACCTGGGTCTGTTGTATCAGAACAATATCCTGCCACAACAGTCCACACAAGGGTCTTCCAAGGTTACTCAAGGGTTGAGTGCATTCCACAAATGGCATCTATGCAGAATAGTGAAGATCATCTACGAGAAGAGAACCACATACTTTGGAGTCCTGAGAAGGCCCGAAATTTGTGGGAAGGGAGTCAGTCGATTAGATCGACCCCAGTACGCAACTGGCACTTAATTTATCGATCCGAAAGGATGAAAGGCAAAGTCGACCTCGGCAGAATTTGAACTCAGAACATAAAGACTGGGTTTTTTTTTGGTTTTTTTAGTTATAAATTTATTAATTTTTAGGCGTGAAAATGCTTATTTTACCACAGAAATAATTAAAATCTAAAAAAAAATACAAATACCTATCGGCCGCAGAAACCCGCGATAT
>NC_069003.1:34779121-34780461 GCF_001194135.2 Octopus bimaculoides
ACCTCCATATTGCGTCTATTATTGGTAAAGTGCTAAGCTTTCTTTTATGGCAGTGTGTAAGAAAGCAACCGGAAGTAGTTTACTCTCGAACACTTTAAAGCGCTTCTTTGAAGTCAACAGAGAACCAATGGAACGTTACTGAATGAGTTGGCGGTACAAAAAGCTTCTTTCTTTTTACAGTTACAACGACATTGAAATAAATATTTGGCAATCTACAGGGTGTCATGATCTCTCTCTCTCTCTCTCTCTCTCTCTCTCTCTCTCTCTCTCTCTCTCAAGTAACGGAGCGCAACAACTGAGTTAAAACAGAAATTATACATTTCACTCACCACCATCTCTCCCTCTACCTCCCCTATTTCTTGCCTTCCCTTCCTCACCCTCCCATCCCTCTCCTCCCCTTTCCTCTCTCCCCCTTCAACTAATCACGTGGAAGCGTTACGGACGGTCTAAATAACGGAGGAACACGCATAATTATTATAAGATAAGAATACCTAAACGTACACACACTTACACACACACATATACATACACACACATACACACACACATACACACACATACACATATACACACATACAAACACATACACACATATACACATACATACACACACATACACACACACATACACACACACACACACACAAAACACACACACACACACACACACACATTCACACACACACACACACACATCAAGTACACTCAAAAGTACACTCGAATTTTCTCGGAATCTTGCAGATTGAGATTATCTGCCGATCATCTAAACCTGCAAGAAATAGGAATCAAGTCTCCCTCAAATTCTCACTCCCCACCACCAACACCACCACCACCACCACCATCGCCACGTATCGACATAAAAAAAAATGACTGATTTGGTGAACAATAATATAATCTTATAACTGTGTGTGAGTAAATGGCAGAATGGTCACGGCCGGAACGGTTTTCCTCATGTGACTGGTATTAAAGAACGAAATAACAGCATCATGTGACGACGTTTCTTTTTTTTAATATTTTTATTATTTTTTTTGGCCAATGGAATGGTAATGGAAGAACTGTAACAGAACACTAATAGGAAATAAATGGTTTGTCAGTGCGGCTGGTCTATTACATATGACCTAAATAGAATCGATTGTATTAAGCACTGGAAGTAGTAGTAGTAGTCGCAGTAGTAGTAGTAACAGCAGCAGCAGCAGTAGTAGTAGTAGTAGTAGTAGTAGTAGTAGTAGTAGTAACAGCAGTAGTAGTAGTAGTAGTAGTAGTAGTAGTAGTAGTAGTAGTAGCAGCAGTAGTAGTGGTGGTGGTGGTGGTGGTGGTGGTTGTGATGGTAGTGGTGGTGG
>NC_069003.1:34780754-34783723 GCF_001194135.2 Octopus bimaculoides
AGTAGTAGTGGTTGTGGTGGTGGTGGTGGTGGTGGTGGTAGTGGTGGTGGTGGTGGTGGTGGACATTAATGTGTCAACACTACAAGTGCGCCACCATGACGTTACATGATGCTCATGCATCTGTGGCTGATAGTTTTTTCTGTTTGACTGTCTGTCTGTCTGTCTGTCTGTCTTTCTGTGCGACTGCTTGTCTGTCTGTCTGTCTGTCAGTTTGTCTGACTGCCTGTCTATCTGTCTGGCTGACTCTCTGACTGTTGGACGGTCAGTCTGATGACCTGGTGGTCGCCCAGTTGCTCTGCAACGATTGTAGGACATGTCATATGTGCTGACTTGAAAAACCTTTAACCATCTGACATTAGCCATGCAATTGGCAGGCAAAATCTCCCTCTAGAGATTATTAAACTCTAAAACCATCAAGCAAGGCAGACAATGCCATTAAAATGAACTGATCAAAGTACTTGGTCAGTAAAAACGGTACAGACTGGTGTGGATCTGGTCTTTGAAATAAACTGGAGGGAATGATGGATATGTTTCTGAATTATTAGAGGCTCCCCTGCGAAAATTCTTCTGAGTTGGCAAGAAAAAAAAACAGTTATGTGTGTGTGTATGTGTACATATATATATATATATATGTGTGTGTGTGTGTTTGTGTGTATACACACACAAATATAATACACACAGCCATTCCAAGCATAAATATCCCACCCTTCCCTCCACTAAAAGTAAACCTCAGTTTAATCTATCCTTCCATAGTATTTCATATACTATTATTCATAATACCGGCAGAAATATAAAAATTTCAAGAACTCGACCCAATTCGAAGAATTCCTGAATGTCTACAAAACCCATGACTTCCAAAAACTTCAATATTTTCAGAGCAGAGAAATAGTCCAGATCTTTCGAATATTTGTACGAAACTAAACTATACTCCAGGGAGTTCTTACACAGAAAGAAAAAAAAATTACTCCATAAAAATATCGACATTGAAGTATTATTTGCTGATTATTTATTTTATTTCATTTTATTTACTTATACTTGTATTCTTTTATTCTTTTAATATTTTCCTGCTACTCCATTTTTCAATTATTTTATTCCATTTATATATATTTTTTATTATGTCGCTTCATTTTTCTCATTCCTGAGATGGAAATGTTGGTTGTTTTCCATTAATTTTTTCCTTTATGTTTAATGTTTTTACTGTTATTGATAAAAGACACAATTATTATTATTATTATTATTATTATTATTATTATTATTATTATTATTATTATTATTATTTAGTTGTGTTGTTATTGTGGTCCGTTCTCTCTGGTGAGAAAATATATTTATTAACGCTGCTCCTTAATTTATGCATTCATCAACACTTGTTGGTTGACATCGGAACGGTGTGTTTATTTTATATCGTTTTATTTTATTTTACTTATTTTCATACTTTTGCTGTTTTATTCTTGCTAATTTTGTTATCACAGTTGATCATTATTGACATTGCTGCTGCTGCCGCTGCTACTGCTACTGCTACTATTATGGCGGTGGTATTGTGGTAATTTATAGCGTCTTCCATTGTATTAGTTATCATCACTAGCTTGCAGCAATTTCTGTGACTAAATGGTAGCGAAAAAGGTTAGCAGATTCATTTGTAATTCACAGAAATTCTTACAATTTCGTTCGATAGTAAATCGGATACGATGTATACTAAGAGACCAAAAGTTAAACAGTTCGAAATCCACCTCAGCATTCAGTATCGCAACTCAGACAACAAACACTCCAAATATTTTCAGTCTGTCTTCTTTAAACTAGGTCCAGCTAAGACTCTTATTTACAAAGAAAAGTTGTCCAGAAACAAGCGAGATCAGGATCTCCGACTTCGTAATAACGAGGGTGATATTTCGGAATTTCAGTTAAAAGAAATATCTGAACAAAGATGAGGGGTCTTACAACCAACTGTTAGATGGCCGTTGACTCTGCTGAGTTCACTCGCCCTTTCACAGGTTTTGTTTCTCGTCTTGTAGAGTGACCAACGAAAACCACCTTCTTTGCTAAGCAAGCTGGATAGGGTTATCGTTGTAGTAAGATATTCCATAAATTCGCCATCTGAGATTCATATGTGAATAGATGTACACATCGACAGTTCAACCACATATTTACAAAGAACTCTCTTAACCAAGAACTCTCTTAAATCAAAAATCTTGTCGCTCTCTTAGCAACCGTGTTGAACACTCTCAAGAAAGACAAATTAAACCCAAAGGAAAGTCATACATACGTACGTACATACATACATACATACATACATACATACATACATGTACGCATGCATATATGCAGGGACATATGAGTGTAAGGCTTTGGTCAGTCAAGTGTTATAGTTGGAAGACATCCGATGATTGAAAAGCAAGCTTTTTAATCACACATCCATGTCTGCGCCTATCCATGTCTGCGCCTATCCATGTCTGCGCCTATCCATGCCTGCACTTTGGTTCATGTTCCGTAAACAGTGTTATATTCAGGTAAAAATCTGGTAAATAAATTCATTATTAATATTGCGAAGTATATAAATACATTTAAGAAAAAAGTTCTCCATTTGTCTTCACTGTTCACAAAGTCACGTCTGTTGGTGAGTTGCAGGAATGCGTCAAGTAGACGGCGGATATCGTCTGTGTCAGCCACAACAGTTGTCGTCTGCTTTTCTTAATATTATCGGTCATCGGGTTTAGATTTTAGTATATATATATCTACTTATATGTCTCTTCCTTTGTTAATCAAACTCAATTTATAGTATTTCCGTTATCTTCCGACATTTTATTTATTTTTATATTTCTGTATTATATTTATTTATCAATTTGCGTTACATACAAACTCTACAGGACACGTATAAACAAGGAAATTTTTTTCTAACTAAATAATTTGGAGTCGTGATATCAACAAATTTCGAAAGATATGTAAGATATGTGTGTGTGTGTGTGTGTGTGTGT
>NC_069003.1:34785269-34788400 GCF_001194135.2 Octopus bimaculoides
ATATATATATACAAAACTAGGAATTTTGGTGGGAGGGAGTAAGTTGATTACATCGACCTCAGCGCTTAAGTGGTACTTATTTTATCGACTCCGAAAGAATGAAAGGCAAAATTGACCTCGGCGGAATTTGAACTAAGAACGTAAATACGGACGAAATTACGCCAAGCAATGAATCTGCCTGCTCGCGGCCTTAAAATACCATAAGATTATTGAGTTAATAAATGATATCAATATCCTTCTAAGCAGAGAATGCGACAATGGCCATTGTGAAACGAGAAATGCGACAAGTAGTGAAAGATAAAACCAAAAGAGACATCAAATGAAATTTCTCATTTGTTGATACTTTCAAGTGCGTATGAAACAATGAAACGCACTTTCAAAGAAAGTGTAGAAAATAACATACTATAAACAGACGATATACACTTACGAGGGGGTGCTGAAAAGTTCGTGGCTTTAAGGGTGTCGCGAAAGGCCTGGTTGGAGGCCCAACATTCCAAGTTCTTTCACAGGGCTTAGAAAATCTGAAGGGCCGTTGCAATAAGTGTGTGAATCTGAGCGGGGAATATGTTGAATAAAATCATAACTAGCTCATCCTCTTGTCTTTTACTTTTTTTTTTGTACCCAAAGCCAGGAGATTTTCAGCCTCCATCTCGTATATACACCTGAAAATAAATTGAATGGGAAACGTGATAAAAAAAATAAATAAAACACGTCAGACGATATATATGATATGTTTATACATATGTGTGTGTGTGTATGTGTGTGAAAGCGCATGGCATATTTTATGTGTATGAATGCATGTATATATGTGCGTGTATGTAAATGTGTGAACGTGTGTATGTGTCTGTGCATATGCATACATATATACATGTGTGTGTGTGTGTGTGTGTGTGTGTGTGTGTGTGTGTGTGTGTGTTTTTGCGCGCGCGTGTGTATGGCGCTTATGTATATATCTGCGCGTGTATTAGGTTTAGCTGGATTAAGCTTAACGCTATAAACTGTGTATGATGAGATATGAATGAGAGCCGAGGATGGTAGGGTTGGGGGGTGAGGTGTCGCTCAGTGTATTTTATATTGTGAGACATTTATGCGGAAGAATTTACAGAGAACACTTAAATACGATATAATTCGGTGATAATGTCCTTTCTGTATTCACGGCAGCCAATAAACAAGAGAGAAACTTGAATATTAATGAAGTAGCTGGGTTCTTTCCGTACAAGCATCCCTAATAAAAATTCAAATAACTTCGGCCATCGATAATCGCTAAATACTTATTAACTGACATGGATAAGAGTTCATGTTTTAGGTAGAGCTTACTTAAGTTTTCGCCGTTAAGATCTTTGGTATGGCACCGATATTGTCGAAGACGTTGTCACTGGCATTGTTGTTGCTATTGTTGTTGTTGTTTAACTCCAGGTCTGCTTCATTGAGCAGATATAAGATCAAGTGCATGCTATCCGTGGCTGTCCATTTTTATAGGAATGGATCTGTGGAACTGCAGTAGCCGATGTGTCTTTTCTTGACTTTAGACGATAAGGTAGAGTAAAAGAGTGTTTTGTTATGATGGCCACGGATGGAGGGCTTTTTGATCGTTAGATTGTTTGATGAAGGCCGACCTGGGGTTTATCAACACAGCGACAACAAATATTACTGAAGATATTTCGGAATTGGTAATCAACGAATCATAAAATACTTTCACACTGCTAGTAAATAAATCGATAGATCGATCATATATAATTGGGTGGGATTTGATCTCAAAAGTGTGCTTTATCATGGGATAAATCAATCGATCAATCAATCAATCAATTGCTCCATCAATCAAACAGCCGAGCTATTGGTCAATCGGCCAATCGATCATCGAATCGATCGACCAAACAAACAGCCAAAGAATCGATCAATCAATGGTCAATCAATCAATCGATCCGTCAATCAATTGATTATTCAACCAATCAATCAATCAATCAATTAATCATTCCGACGAGGTTGCACTTGGAGCTAGAACTTCTCTCCTCTCAACTTATCTCATAAACCAAGAATCATTCTCTTCAGTTACAATGACACCACCCCTTCTTCTTCTTCTTCTTCTTCTTCTTCTTCTTCTTTTGCTTCTTCTTCTTCTTCTTCTTCTTCTTCTTCTTCTTCTTCTTCTTCTTCTTCTTCTTCTTCTTCTTCTTCTTCTTCACGTGTGTGTAAGGGTAGATGTGATTAGATAAATGCACACACATCTGTATATACATATATATACACACACACACATACACACATATATACACACATACATACAAAGAGAGAGAAAGAGAGAGGGATGGCTAAGAAGCTGTGACAGGTATAGAGGTATAGAAATAAATAGATATATAGATTACATGGTATATATATATATATATATATATGCAGATATACAATGAGACGAATGAGCAAATGGATGAATCGATAATTCGATAGATATAAAACAAAATATGTGGATACATGAAGAAACACAACCGAAAAGTTTTTTGTTTTTTTTAAAGATAGAAAAACAAGAAATATATAAAGGAACAAAAAGAAACATTTGTAATAATGTATGCAACAACATACATACATGCAGACGTATGCACATTTTGATGTATAAATACAATGCTTACATGCTGAGCGCACCGGTTTAAGATGGCTGAATTAATAAGAACAGAACGCCATTAGATATGTGCACACGTGTGTACGCAAACACGCAAACATATATGTGTGTGTGCGTGTGCGTGTGTATAAATTTATGTGTATACCTGCACATTTTAAGATATATACATGCTATGCTCATATGCATATTTCATAAACGATAACGAAAATTATTCTGATACTTAGCTGATATAAACATATTTGCATGAAGCGTATATACATGCATACCTACATGTATGTGTGTGTGTGTGTACATGCATATATGTATACGTGTCATACTTAGACATACTAAACGAAGATTCTCAACTAAAATTATCATGAGCTTGTATGCATACATATTTATACAAGATACTTAGAATATGTCTGCATATGAATACATGGTCATATATGAATGTATGTATACACACACACACACACACACACACACACACACACACACATATATATATATATATATATATATATATATATATATATATATA
>NC_069003.1:34789226-34795597 GCF_001194135.2 Octopus bimaculoides
ATATATATATATATATATATATATATATACAACTGCACACCGGCACACGTAGGCACTCATATACACGTCTGTGTAAATATATGTACATGATTACACACGCACTGTCACACACATGCTTTATGATATATACAAGTATATATAAATACGCACATATATTAGGGTGTGTGTGTCATATATATATACATAAACGTATAGATCATGCATATACATATACATACATACATACATGCACGCACGCGCATATATAATTAGAGATATGTATTATATGTGTATATATTATGTATATTTTATGCTTTATACGCATATGCATAAATATGTGTATAGATATGTACATACATACATACATACATACATACATACATACATACATACACATACATACATATATGCATATTATACAGACATCCATACATACATTCATACATGCGTACGTACATACATAAACACATACACACATACATGCACATATACGTACATACACGCATACATATACACACACACATACATACACACATATATACATATATACAGATGAAAGTACACGGTATAAGATACGACATCAACTTACGTACCTACACGATGCATGTATATATATTATATATATATATATATATATATATATATGTACATACATACACACACACACGCTTGTACCTGCAGACGTTATCATTTATTTATATGAGTTATGGTAAATAGAGTTTATGCAAATGTTTCCGATTGGCTCTTCTTCCCGGTTGCTATTATCAATAAACATCAAACGGAATATATCCACATATCTCGTATATTTATGTACAGATCCTGCAACTAGAAGCTCCACCACCACCTCCGCCGTCTACCACGACCGTTGACATTGCCACCACTGTCACCTTCGGCACTTACCCCACACGACTTCTACCGTTTTCATTAAGCACCACCGATCCTACTACTACTACTACTACTACTACTACTACTACTACTACAACTAGCACCACTTCTACGACCACCGTTACGTTTCTTTCGTTAAACATCTTGAAGCCAGTAAAAGAACGGGTGTGAAACGCGGGTACAATTGCGTGTGTGTGTTTGTATATAGAAATATATATATGTATGTTTGTGTGATAAGTAGCTTGCTTACCAATCACATAGTTCCGGGTTCAGTCTCACCGCATGGCACCTTGGCAAGTGTCTGTTATGCATGCGTACATACATACATACAAAATACATATATACTTACATACATAAAAAAATACATACATACAAAAATACATACATGCATACATACATACATACATGCATGCATAATGGGGCCCAATTATTGGGGCCCTGGGATATGTAAAACACTGCCTAAATACCAATTTTGAGAAATTAGGCTTCTCAAAACCAGAAAGGAGAAAGCTAATTCGAAGACTGCAGATCCAATCCATCCCTGGAACTGTAAAAATCTGTAAAACACTCCAGTTGTTTATCATTTAAATATATATGGGCAACTGTATGCATGAGAATACGTACGTAAAACATGCAAATCTGACCAACATACTTACATACATACGTACAAAAATATCCTGTTGTTGATGTTGGAATTCCAATGAAGGAGCCTTGGATCTAGGTTCGAAAACGGTTCTTTCTCTATCGGCGAGAAATCTTGAAATAAACTGAATAATGACATACATACATACAAACATACATACATGCATACATACATTCATAGATGCATGCATACATGCATGCATACATACATACATACATACATACAGACAGACAGACAGACAGACAGACAGACATGAACCACCATACATATCAAGCCAAACAGTCATTGAAAGCAAATTCTGACGAAACAACGAATTATTTCTCCGAACGTTAGATTTAATGTCTAAAAGACATCGTTGGATCACCATCATTTCCAGAAGTGACACTCGCCAACGACAGGGTGACTATACGACTGGGCCACTAGGTTATTTACAAAACCTACAACAAGGAACTGTTTGACCTATAAAATACAGGAAGAACGGTCCCTCTAGGGCGTTGATGTGACATTTTTCCGCGGTCACATTGACTTCACATAATTTATATGTGTGTGTGAGGTGTGTGTGTGTGTGAGGTGTGTGTGTGTGTATGTGTGTGTGTGTGTGTGTGTGTGTGTGTGTGTGTGTGTTAGTGTGTGTTAGTGTGTGCATGTGTGTATGTGTGGATTGGATGTTCGGGTGTACTTTTGTTGGTATCATAATACAAATTTGTTAAATGAGATTATAGTAAGTTCTCGAACATTGGTTTTCTATTCACGACCTACGTATGATAGACACGAAATGCCGTGAGAATAGTTTGTAAAATACCCTCTAACCATGCCCGCCACCAAATTTTCCAATGTTCCAACCCAATATTTGACCGAATTGTCACATTTTTATCTCCCCGCATTCTTTTAGGCTTTTTACTCTTTCAGTCTATTCCCGGGCAAAAATGCTTAGCGGTATTTCGTCTGTCTTTACGTTCTGTATACATGTATGTATGTGTGTATGTATATCTATCTATCTATCTATCTATCTATCTATCTATCTATCTATCTATCTATCTATCTATCTATCTATATGTATATATGCATGTGTGTGTATGTATATATCTATATATATCTATATATATGTTTGTATGTATGTGTATGTGTATATATATGTGTGTGTCTGTGTATGTGTGTATGTATGTATGTATGTATGTGTGTGTGTATGTGTGTATAACATATATAGGTATAAGCATTTTATTGAAGAATTGTGTAATAAAACGGACTCGGTAATTCGTGTTTGACTCAAAATACAAGACTGCGGTTTTGTAATGGCGATGCAAAAATAGAGATGAAAATAGAAATTCATTTTAAATACCCCGGTATATACAATATATGCAGTTATATTTACAACGACAGCACTTTCAGCAATTCTCAATAACTCTACTGTGACTTTGTTCTTGATTATTAACTTTACTGTAATCATGATACGGTTAACCGAGTATTTCTAACATGTTAAAGTCTTCTGCTTTCATACCATTTAATTTATATGTAACAGAAATTCGATTTATCGTCGTTGTCGTCGCCGTCGTTGTTGTTGTTGTTGTTATTTATATGTAACAGAAACTCGTATGAAATGTGAAATGAAAGCGGCATTTAATAGCTACATCTGACAAACGTTTACATTTTTTCTTTTTTGTCCTTTTCCTCTATTTCCAGTATGGCATGGGCGCGGTCCATTGCGCAGCCTGGTTTGGTCAACTAGAATCGCTCAAAGCATTGGTAAATGGAGGAGCAAGAACCACTGTACAAACCAAAGTAAGTTCCTATCAATTTTTTGTAATATTTTCTTCTTTATCCTTAATAATGTTTGCCGAAAGAATACTTCTTCCTCTTATCGTCTGCTTGTATTCAATGTCGGGTCAATGGAACGTGTGTGAAATCATTATTGTTTAAACTTCTCTTCTGTTTGTTTTCGCCGATAGATGGCGGTGTTACAAACAATAAAACGTGGTTCCATCAATCAGATGCCTTTTAATATGTCTACTCACACATTCTTGTCTTGTTTAATTTTAATTTACACCTTGAAGCGTCTCTCATACTTGCCAATTACACTGACAACATACATTCATATACAGAAACAAATGCATACATATAGTATGTGTGTGTGTGTGTATGAATGTCTTTATATGTGTATATATATATATATATATATATATATATATAATGTGAGTGTGTATGAGTGTTTTGTGTGGGTTTGTATAAATGTCTATGTATATATTGTCATATGTGTGTGTGCGTGTGTGTACGTGCGTGGGTGGGCGGGTGTATGTGGGAGTATGTTGGTGAGATCTGGCCTGTAATAGTTTACAATCGATACGTGTACCTTTCCTTCCATGCATGCAGTCATGGAATCATGTAAGCTCTCTCTCTCTCTCCAATCATACACACATACATAAATACATACATACATAAATACATGCATACATACGCACACACACACACACACACACACACACACACACACACACACACACACACATATATATACGTGCGTGCGTGCGTGTGTGTGTATGTACGTATATATATATGAACGTGTGCGTGTATTCCAGAGTGCGTAGAAGCAAGGAGATACACACATCATACACACGGTTCATGGTTATTTAACTGACCTGAGTGCTGTCCACCATGCTAGTCTGGTACTTTATTTATCGACCCTGAAATGTTGGAAGTAATATTGATATTTGGTGTGAGTTGAACTCAGAATCAATACCAGAGAACATTCTGTTTAATGCTCTTCCCACTTTACCAATTTACCACTTCTCTCTCTCTCTCTCTCTCTCTCTCTCTCTCTCTCTCTCTCTCTCTCTCTCTCTCTCTCTCTCTCTCTCTCTCTCTCATATATATAATTAGATACTTGGAAATATATTTGCGTACCACTTAGCCAATAAAAGGTAATTTAGTTTGGAGCATTTGGCTGATTTCAGAATCGCCCAACAATTACGTTAATCAACTTTACCATCTGATACAGGCAATATTAGAAAGCAAATCCCTAGTAATATTACTGATAAAATTAAATGAGAGCTCAATGATAAATACGGCAAAATCCTCAGGCTCTTATGATTGCTGTAAAAATTACTTAAATAAACAGATCATTAGGTTCTTGGAATTTGATATCGAAAATTATTATGTCTTAATAACAGTACTACTGGTAGATAAGACGAGTGAATTTTGCTAAATTTTTTACTAATATTGACCAATCAGAAGTAGAGATAATTTTGGAAGCCAGGAAAACAGTAATGATCAATCTCTTCTAAGAGAAATTTTGCAATAAGTATGGGAGCAAGCGCTTCAGCCTTGGTAATAATACCTAATGAGTCCGTGTTTATGATTTAAACTTCAGAGACCAACCTAACTACAGTTGACTTCTTAGATGTTACCTTCAAAGTAACTAATTGACTCAGATACGATTTTTCAGAACCCAAAGATGCGCTAATTTTTATACAGAGTGTCACACCAATCTAGAATTACCCCTAAACCCTAGATAGAAATGTACCTTATAGACTATCAGCTAATGAACATATCCTTGAAGAATTTTCAATTTATTGTGATGCAGCCAACTTCATGCAGAAGTAGTTTCATCGATAAATATACCATTTTAAACCACTAACAAAATAAATAACATCAGGAACAGATCTAAACGGATTATTTTGGCATAATTCACCTCGTTATTTAGCAGTTGCTGCTCTTATAAGTAGAATAATTTTTTTATACCGAAAAGATACTTATTCCTAAACATAATTATTACGAAATAATAAATAAAATATTGTTCAATTCTCTTCTACACTGTATCAAGCTTAATATATAGCTTAATCTAATAACGCTAGCTAAGGATATTGTTTACAGTAAAACCAGCTATATCCATTATAGCATATATCAGGCTGACTGCAAATGAATTCAAGATTCCATTAGCATACACATACGTTTCAAAAGCCAGGTAACAAGTCATGCCATTTCTCTATCTAGATACACATGGAAACTTAAAAACCGTCGTACTACATCGTAACAAAGGGCGAACATTCTCATTATGGCAGCGCAAGATGTCATGTGAATGAGTCCTTTATCGTTTTTACTAAGGATGCACGACTTGACCGGAATTCTGAGATAATCACTTCTTACTGTATTCCACAATTTCATCAAAATTTGTACCCAGACGGTTAGGCACGATTCATCTCCTTCCAAACATTTAATCTCAGTCTTGTGCCTAAAGTCTCCACACATTACATGCAGAAAGAGGATTTATTTTGTATTTAATTTATTCTATTGCTATCTGAATACCTAACTAAAATCTTTCAATTTATATCGCTTCGCATTCGCAGTGATACATATTTCACAACAGGCATTGTCACCTAACCTAGTGTGACATCCAATCATTTTCGATTGTTATTCTATCGTCTCCAACTTACTTTTGAACTCTTCGTGGAATTTAAACTATTTAACATGAACTCTTACCAAACACAGGAACCACAATAGCAACTCTATCAGCTACTCACAACCAATTTGCTATGGCGCATATTCTGTTTTTATGGATGGCTGTTTTGATTGGATCAAAAATGAGAACAAAGTCAATCACACACATGACCGTATTTGGTTATGCATAAGTTTGGTTTCGTGTATTTGTATATATGTATCCACAGAGGTGTATGGATAAGTTAGATGAGATGTATGGCTTTAGAGATGGAGGTATGGGTAGAGGTATAAGGATATCTATGTATAATAAAACATGTCTATATTAAGAGGTGTTTGTGTGTGTGTGTGATTGTATATTTATATTGATACATTTCTGTATATGTAAAAATATACATATTTCTATATATACATCTATATATATATATATATATAT
>NC_069003.1:34796150-34798901 GCF_001194135.2 Octopus bimaculoides
ATATATATATATATATATATATATATATATATACACATGTATGTATGTATGTGGAAATATCGGATCTAATTCGTGTACGGATGTATTCCCAATATATTCGGGTGCCTTAAAAAAGAATGGTCGATGCTTATGAATCGACTATTGGTCTTATCAGACTCTAAAAACGCTCTTTTGTGTATATTTTGTATTTAGATATACTTGTCTACTTGTCTAGAGACTAATATTAGTAGGTTTGTAAGCATGTTTCGCTGATGATGAATATATCCTTTGTTAAATACATTTATATATATATGTGTGTGTATGTGTGTGTGTGAGTGTGTGTGTGTGCGAGGAACAAAGAGTGTATGTCACGTGCATGTGTCTGTGTTTGTGTATAAATATACTAGTTGAATGAATGAGTTTCTCTACATGTATTCTTGCATCTTTTTTTTGTGTATAAACAGATATACATGCTTGCATATGTGTTGATGTGTATGTGTATGCGTATGTTTTATATAAATGACGTATAACATGCATACATACACACATACATGCATACACACATACATACATACATACATACCTACATACATACATACATACCTACCTACATACATACATACATACATACATACATATATATTGGAATAAAATATCATCATGTATAAAATATAGCATATATATAGATACATACACATTTATATATATACTCAGATGGACACTTAACTGTGTGTGTGTGTACGAATGTGTGTGTGTCTGTGTGTATTTATGTATGTATCTATGCAATCATGCATGTGTGTACGTTCAGGTATTTTTATAAAACAGATCCAGGCAGTTTGGAAGCAAAACTTGAATTGTGTACATATATATATAGAATATGAACTGTGTAAAATGTCTGTTTATTGAACTTATTGGTTTGTATCTCAACGGAAAACGTCTTAAATAAATACCAGAAGGCTTTTTGTCTGTTGCTCCACCGATTTTCCCATAATACTTGTTGTTATTGCACAAATACTAACGATTGAGTCTTCGTGTCTACGTCACAGAACGAGACAGAACGATGTGCCTTTTGGCAACATCATCACGTTCACTAACCATCACCATCATCATGATTCTTAACCATCATCATCAGCATCAGCGTCCTGGACTATGACCATCACTTTTAACCCTCACCATCATCGCCCTTAACAATCACCACCGCCCTTAACGATCATCATCGCCCTTAACAATCACTATCACCCTTAGCTATCATCACCATCATCGTTACTATAACCATCATAACCACTATCACATTAACCATCATCATCATCATCATCATCATCATCATCATCATCATCATCGTCGTCGTCGTCGTCGTCATCACCACGCTTAATCATCACTAGGACAATCGTACTTGCCATGATCATCAAGAAGGACAGCAGTCTGCGAGGTCGACTTTACCTGTTATCGTTTCGGGGTCGATAAAATGAGTTGAGCAGAGGAGTCGTTGTAATCGATTTATGCCTCTCCACCCCCACCCCCCGAAATTGCCGCCCTTGTGGCAAAATTTAAAACCAACGTTACATTACAGTCAAGCAGCGAGATAAACAGACAGACAGACAGAGAGGCAAGCAGTGTGAGTTTGAAGATTCTCGTAAATCCTGACTGTATTCTTATCTTCTTATCGACTGAGCGAGCGAGTAAGAAATGTCTGACGTAGCCACTCGTTCCAGCAGATTAAGGCCATCAGTCTTGCGTGTAACGAGGACTCTAAGAGATCTGTGTTTACGTAAACAACCAGGCAACATGGTGGACGATGTTATTCAGCTGTTGTAATGTCTGGACCACTTCCCTCGTGTTTCTGAGTTCGGTCTCGTCTATAAATGTTCATAAGCGAAATCGTGAAAGACACTTTGATCTATTACCACCAGGTACGGACAGCAGCACTAAAAGTACTTCCAGAAGGTACTTCATTTGGGCTACTCAGCAATTTGAAGCATATTTGACTACTATATCTAGTGAGCATGTAACGACTTCCTGGGTTTTAAAATGCCGTATTGCAAGTGAGGGCAGCTAACTGGTGTCAACACAGTAACAATAGCCATGGGCTATATATATATATATGGTGGTGGTTGTCTACTCCTTAAACAGAGTTTGACCACCTCCTGCACCTACACCTTAGCCCTTTCATGGCGTCTGATGTGGCTTTTTAAACCAGACAGTGTTTTGAAAAAACACCCACACAGATTGCACCTCTGATTTGCACTACCAATACCTGCAAGTAAGTTCTGCTCATTGTGGATCCTATATACATTCGCCATGATAGATCGCTAGCCACTACACATTCTTTATTTTCTTTCTGTGTTCCTTTCTGTGGAAGAGCGTAGGCTCGAAATGTTAAAGACTTTTCACTTCCCGAGCGTTAAACTAATACATCTGTTCGTTGTCTACAGCACCTGTCTTCGTTTTTTGTTATTTTTGTGAATTCTCCCAAGCCCATGGCTATTGTTACATATATATGTATTGAGAGAATATATCACGTTCCAGTGACGTTTCTTCACACACTGTCTGCCGTCGAGTGCTGTTTGATCACGTGGGTGTTGATTTTTGACATGGCTTGTCATCATCGTTGTCGTTACCATTATCATCATCATCATCATCACCATCACCATCACCACCGCCACCAACAACACCACCACCGTCACCATCGTAAGATCATCATCGTCGTCGATGTCGTCGTCATTACCTCCACCGCACCACAACCACCACCACCACCACCACCACCACCACCAC
>NC_069003.1:34800757-34803865 GCF_001194135.2 Octopus bimaculoides
CATCATCATCATCACCATCATCATCATCACCATCATCGTCATCACCATCATCATCACCATCATCGTTATCACCATCATCATCGTCATCACCATCATCGTCATCACCATCATCATCATCACCATCATCATCATCACCATCATCGTCATCACCATCATCGTCATCACCACCATCATCGTCATCACCATCATCATCATCATCATCATCATCACCGTCATCATCATCATCATCATCATCATCATCATCATCACCATCATCGTCATCATCATCATCATCGTCATCATCATCATCATCACCGTCATCATCGTCATCATCATCATCATCACCATCATCATCATCACCATCATCGTCATCATCATCACCATCATCGTCATCACCATCATCATCACCATCATCATCACCATCACCGTCCTCATCCGCGTCGTCGTCATCAGTTTCCGAGCTTGTCGTCATCGTCGTGAATATCATTATCCTAAAATACCATTATCATTTCTCCGTCTGCTACGCAACACGCCTCCTCCTCCTCCTCCTCCAGCGAACGGTGGTGGGAAACAAGCACAGATACAAGGACACACGCACGCATAGATATATATACGAAGGGCTTCTTTCAGTTTCCGTCCACCAAATCTACGCAAAAGGCTCTGGTCAGCCTGAAGCCATAATAAAGGACAGCTGACCAAAGTGTCACGCAGCGAGACTGAACCCAGAACTCTGCTATTGGGCAGCGAGCTTCTTACCACACAACCACGCCTGCATCTTGTTCATACATGTGTGTGTGTGTGTGTGTGTGTGTGTGTGTGTGTGTGTGTGTGTGTGTGTGTGTGTGTGTGTGTGTGTGTGTGTGTGTGTGGCTGTGTGTGTGTGTGTCTGTGTGCCTGTGTGTGTGTATATAAATGTATGTGTGTATATATATATAAGCCACCTGTTTTAAGTACCTTTCAGCAGATATAGACACCTTGATCTTCTACCGCTGATCTAGCAGAATGCAGATGATAGCTGGAGAGTGAGAGAGAGAGGGAGAGAGAGAGGGAGAGAGAGAGAGAGAGAGAGAGAGAGAGGAGAGATAGGGAGAGAGAGACAGAGAGCGAGAGAGAGGTGTACCAACAGTCGGTTGTTGCTCACTTTTAATTGAGCAGACTTGAGCAAACGAGAAAACAAGTGCCTTGCCCAAGGACGCAACGCGAGGCTTGGTCCACAAACCGAACCTACAGTCTTAACATGTGATTTGAACCGAATAAAGGAGGCTGTAAATGTTTCTTTAGTAACTCAATTGAAATCTGCTGAGAGATTCTTCGAGAACGAGTCAAACAAACAGACATAACAATTTGCCATTAAAGAGACATTACATTTTCATAACATTTCTGTCGTTGGGGCCAATACAAGAAATCATTATTTGAGGTCGAGCAACGCTTTATTGTATTGAGTGAGTTAAATGGATTTTAATTATCAGTTGGAACTGCATCAGTTGCTTTCACTTCATTAGCATTAGTTTTAATTTAATGACAGAGCAGCACCGAATGTTAATTCTTCGATTGCAATACTACGTTAACCTCACTTTTGACAAATGGAAATATTGCCTTTGTACTGCAGGTTGAACAGACGCTGTTTCTATAATATGCATGTATGTATATATATATATATATATATATATATATATATATATATATATAGATATATATCTTTATATATATATGTATGTATGTATGTATGTATGTATGTATGTATGCTACTACTGCTAGTTAGTACGGAGAATAAGAACTAAGGTGAAGAATCGCTAAGCGTTGAAGCAGAGAACGAAATCAAGTTGAAAACAGTGAGAACACACAATGTTATTAAAAATGGCACTCCGTCGGTTACGACGATGAGGCTTCTAGTTGTAGAGTGAGAGGATACAATTTTCGTTGATGCTTTAAGGGTGGAAGGCAAAGTAAAACTCGGCAGGTTTTTCAACTCAGCAGGTAAAATACAGAACTACCATACGACGATGCATTTAGCCGACGCCCTAAATATTTTGCCAGTTTACCAACATCCCTCAGTATATTACTGGTATTTCTTTTATTAGCTCCTCCTCCGTCTCCAGCTCGTGTATCAGCATAACCAAGTCGTTCATTGCTCCGTAACATCTATCATTTATGAACGACAAACACAACTTTAGAAAATTACTATTTTAAGATCTCACAACGCGAGATATTCAGCTACAGTACTTTGGAGTAAAGATTGTTTGCCAAAATAACACAACAGTCCTGGTTTAGGACGAATGTCGCTGTAATTTAGCCCCAGGGAACATCGTTTCCAGCTGGCTATACGACACGATCTGTTCAAAAATATAGGACACAGATCCTGTTGTATAGCCAGCTGGAGACGATGTCTCTTGGGGCTAAATTACAGCAACATTCGTCCTAAACCAGGACTGCCATGTTATGTTGGCAAATAATCTCCAAACACAACTTTATTTCCGATAGAAGTGTTGGCGACGATGTCGTTCCGGCAATCACTCTTCTATATATTTATTTACAAGCTATTTACTGTACACTAACATCTATATTAGTAATTCCAGCCATTACTAAATATACTAACTTCTATATTCGTGCCCGATCGCATTAATATTCATAAGTCTATCTCGTTAGTGAACGAATATGGATTATTTCATGTAATATAGCAGTATTGTAAGAAACAGATTAGTCCTGGCTGGAAGGATAAAACAACAACAACGACAACAACAACAACAACAACAACAACAACAACAACAACAACAACAACAACGATATTGTTTATAGAGGCGTGTAGTATACTTCAGAGTTGTGTTGTGTAGAAAAGCCATATAAAGACATTATCAAAACACACACACACACACACACACACACACACATACACACACACACACACACACACACACACACTACAAACTTAATCACATATATGTATATATATATGTGTGCGTGTACATATATATATGTATATATATGTATATATATATATACATATATATATATATATATATATATGTGTGTGTGTGTGTGTGTGTGTGTGTGTGTGTGTGTGTGTATGTATATATAATTATATATATATATACATATGTGAATTTGTTTGTGTGTATGTGTGCGTCTATA
>NC_069003.1:34804138-34805032 GCF_001194135.2 Octopus bimaculoides
ATAATAATAATAATAATAATAATAATAATAATAATAATAATAATAATAATAATAATAATAATAACAATAGCTATAATAATGATGATGCTGATGATGATGATAATAATAATAATAATAGTATTGATGATGATGTTGATGATGATGATGATGATGATGATGATGATGATGATGATGATGATTACTGATACTGTTGTAAGTGAAGAAGAATTGCTGTTGTCGATAGATGTGAAGCGGAAACGAGTAACTGAATCTCTAGTTACAGTGAATTTGATAAATACAAAGATCAATGAAATCGCAACCACAAAGCAAATGCAGAATTTGAGGGAAAGGAGACAAGAGTATTAAACATCTCCTAAGTGAGTGCAGTATTCTAGCGCACAAAGAGTATAAGCACAGGCATTATTATGTACAAGAGAAACTGCGTTGATATGTTAGTCTAGTTTGTAGAATGAAAGTGACGGAAAATTAGTACGGACACGAAGCAGGGCTGTGATGAAGATCGCTGGTTAGTGGGATTTATAGGATTTCCCTAACCAGACTGGCAACACATATGAAATTAGGAAATCAGATGTGTTCGTGAAAGAGAAAAGAAAAACAATCAAACGCCAAGGTAAGAGACAATATCGTAGAAGACTGAGAAAATAAGAAATATCGGGACATGGCTCGAGAGGCGAAGTCGATGACGAAGATAGCAGTTGTTCCTATGCGGAACTGTTATTTATTTTAACGAGTCTATTTATCACCCGATGAGACACACCTGCACCGCCGAATGCCCCTGAACCAGTCGCTGAGTGCCCCACCCGTGAGGGATTGATACTAGATATATCGGAACAATTGTCGTGATTAATAATAAATTCTCGTATATTCCATCTTCCGTCTTTCATTTACCATATA
>NC_069003.1:34805730-34805891 GCF_001194135.2 Octopus bimaculoides
TATATATATATCTGTATGCGTGTATGTATGCATTATATTTGTATGTATGTATGTATGTATACATGCATTTCTCCCTATACGTTTAGAAATATCAGTTCGTGTGAAGATGCTGACGTCTGTGAATATATGCATGCATGTGTGTGTGTGTGTGTATATATATA
>NC_069003.1:34805901-34808260 GCF_001194135.2 Octopus bimaculoides
GTGTGTGTATATATATATATATATATATATATATATCCATGTTTGTGTGTGTATATATGTATATGTATGTGTGTATTATGCATGCATATAAATACAGGCGCACGCGCATATTATTTCCTCTTTCTATTTTTTACTATTGTAATTATGAAATTGATCGTAAGAAGTGTCACGAATCCAGCCTTCACATATTTCATACTCGTGTACAGAAAAGATTATCATTATTATTATGATTATGATTATGATTATTATTATTATTATTATTATTATTAATATCAACATCATCATTATTCCTATTGATATATTTTTTTTTCATTCTGTCCTTTCTCTGCTCTCCTGAGTGCAACTTTTTTGCCTAGGGTATCTGCATTATTTTCTTTTGATTTCGTTAATATGAATGCTGTACATTGTAAATATTCTCTTCAATGTAAGTCTAGTGCTTTGCTGTGAGATTTTTTCGACAGAGCTCTACATGTCTGTAAGTCCTGGTGCTTGGTAATGCGTTTGTCTGCATGGTATAACTATTTTTCTATCATTTCCATTATTATAGGCATTGTTTTGCTTTCACTCACCATCTAACAATTATCTTTTAGTCCCAAATCTTCATATATGATCAAATTCTTCATTTCTTTCTAAGTTCTGTTACTGCTAGTTAGGATTAATAAACAAGAAAGCAGTTGTTATTTCGTTGTCCTTGATGACTATGTCGGGTAATTTAGTCTTGATCTTTCTCTCCGAGTAGATTGGTATATGCCCAAAGTATATGTGATTTTTAATGATTTTGTTCCAAATAAGGCTTGAAGCCACTGTAGCGTAAGGTTCAACAAGGAAGGTAATGACATTCAAAAGACGTTGATTAACAGAAAGCTTAAAAGGGGAATATTATTTGCCAGGGGAAAACAAGCGAAGATTTGCCATTACCTTCTGTCAGAGCCGCATGGAGTTTAGGTGTTTCGCTCATAAACACACACACCGCCCGGTCTGATATATATATATCGTAATATCATATTGTGGACAATGACATCCCTCTCCCTACGTTCGTCGTCGTAAGCACCATAATCTTTCCATGACAGATTTTGGAGGTTGAAATATTACCGGAGACATTTTTGTTTAATTTTCTTTTTTCAATGATTCAACATCAAGTTATAAATATTACTAGTATAACTCTAACTTATTACTAACACATCTAGTGTATTAGCTTGTATTTTATATCCAGTTCTGGTTTAACTATTAATCTAATGTGTCTATTATATTCATAAGTGACCTAGTCTTTCCTTTTATGTGCGTTGTATTTTGTGTAATTCATCGATTCCTTCCGACTTGAAAGTCTGTTTCTCTTCCAATTCTCTTATCAATTTTTCTATATTTAATAACAGCGTTCTTGATTAGCTTTTTTCTTCTTGAAGGTTTCTTTGTCCAATTTCATATCGAGCCGTCTAGCCATATATGTATCGTATGATTTCTCCTCGTAACTACGTCTCCTCGTTGTTGTTGTTGTTGTTATTGTTGTTGATAAGTCGGCGAGCTGGCAGAATCGTTAGCACGCCAGACGAAATGCTTAGCAGTATTTCGTCTACCGATACATTCTGAGTTCAAATTCCACCGAGGTCCACTTTGCCTTTCATCCTTTCGGGGCCGATGAAATAAGTACCAGTTACGCACTGGGGTCGACATTATCGACTAGCCTCCTTCCCCTAAAATTTGCAAGGCCTTGTGCCGAGAGTAGAAATAATAATAATACTACTAATAATAATAATAATTATTATTATTATTATTATTATTATTATTATTATTATTATTATTGAGTGAGAGAGCAGAGCATGCCATAAAAGTGAAACTGGGGTAAAATATACAAAGCCCAATATACCCATCATGACTACCCGTCTGATAAGGGTACACCAGGCACATGCATCACAACCATGTGTGCGCGACATAGCGATCTCATATCAATATAGACGGTGCATGACCTCGCAGGTGGGGGCTCAGTTAGAATTTTCTTTCTTTCTTTCTTTCTATCTTTCTTTCTTTTTTCTTTCTTTCTTTCTTTCTATCTTTCTTTCTATCTTTCCTTCTTTCTTTCTTTCTTTCTTTCTTTCTTTCTTTCTTTTATTGCTCAAGCAGTAGTGTGTGTTCGGTGAGGGTTTGATTGATACTTCTAGCAGGTCTAACCAATGTGTAGTTGGCTGCTTCGCTGGTTCGTGTGTTACAAATATAGTGATATATTCACGTGAAAATATGGCGAATAAAATCATTATTAATGTTATGAAGTACACCATTAATTATACACACACACACACACACACACACACACACACACACACACACACACACACACACACACACACACACACACACACACACA
>NC_069003.1:34808311-34813380 GCF_001194135.2 Octopus bimaculoides
TGTGTGTGTGTGTGTGTGTGTGTGTGTGTGTGTGTGTGTGTGTGTGTGTGTGTGTGTGTTCTTCATTTGTTTTTGCTGATCATAATGTCATGGCTGTCGATGATTTGTTGGAATATGTCGAGTAGACGCCGGATATCGTCTGCGTCATCTACAACAGTTGTCGTCTGCTTTTATTTTTTTTAATTATCAGTCAACGTTAACTCGAAATAACATATTGTTTGACAGATATTCTTATTAAGCACACAATAATGCTATCCCTTTATATAATGTTCAAATATCAATGTATTTTGTATCATGTTTTTTAGTACTTCTAAAACTGATCTTATAACCTTCTTGTCTTTTTGTTTATTAAATAATTACATCTATGAACTTATGTATCTTGTCTGCATTTTGGTTACATTTATATCTGTTCTAAGAATATAACTTATCGACCAATTACTCTTTAATAATATTTCCACCCAAGAATACTTTTCCAATTATAGCGAAGAGGAGGCACTGCAAGACTGATCTTGCAGACAAAAAATCTCTTAATGTGGAGCAGAATATCTCCCGTATTGCTTCTCAAAATCTGATCTTCAGAAGCTTTAGAACTGTTATAGTCGTGTAGTAAATAATGGTAAATTTAGTATCCCTCTCTTCTTCACTGGTTACTAAGTACTGACTTTTTTAAAGATAAAATGAAATTGTTTTCTCGGTTGCTTTACAATTATTCTATCCTTGTTGATGTGATAATTCTTTATCTAACTTCAGTAAAATTTTCAAACTCGTGGCGAATGTAATTTCTCCGCCCGACACTTATATGGCTTACGATAATATTCTTGCTAATGTGTTGCAAAAAAATGCTCTCCTGAACTTTCTAATCTTGTATCTTAGACGCTTCGAATGCTTAACCGAGTCTTCTTTTCCAGCCTGATTTTCTTGTTTCAAAAACTTTTGCGAACGTTCTCATTCTCATAACTACCATCACTGAGCGTTTCTTTTACATTTAACTTGTCTAAAAGAACTTGGAATGTTTATATTAGATGTGTTGCTGAATCAGCCACAATGCAGCGTGTCCGGAAAATTCACCAGAAACATTTTTGCAGTGGGAACTTTCGCCATAAAGAGGGTACATAAGCAGACTGTAAACTAGAAGACTCATTTGAAAGAAATTATCTTCCTCTAATTGGTACGTTAGTTGATGAAATTGTCATTTCAAGAAAACAGCTGGGGTTTTTTTGTTTTTTTTTTCAATTTTTTTTTTTTACGGTAAATTTTCCTGAGGCAAAAATGTTTACGGCAAAACTTCCAACAACCGCGATGAAGGTTGCTCTTTTATATCCTTCTTCTCTTCTTCGTCGAATTCAAAACTGGGGTTCTTATTCTATCGAATCTGGTTTTGTCAGCTGAACCTCAACAACACGCCTTTTGTCAGAAGTGGTTTTTTTTTTTTTTCATCTTACTTCAAGACATAATTCCATATCCATTGCCCTACCGAAATTTTCATCCCCTAAGCCTATTAATCGAATGACACTCCTTTTTATTAATTTCCCTTCGTCGTTGTTCTTGCCCCTACGCCGTAAGTTTCATTTCTCCAACATCTGCCAGATGAAACTCTCTTCTTCTTCTTTCCCTAACATGATAAAACATTGATTCCTATAAAACTGGTTCTGGTCGTTTTATGGCTTTTACAGGATTAAAGTGTTTGTGTTTTTTCTTTTCCTTCGTTCTGTAACTCCCTCAAAACTAGGTTATTATTTGAGGCCTGTTTTATTATTGCCTTCTTGCCACATTATTGGAAATAACTTCCAATAAAAAAAATGTCTCTGCAAGAAATTCTTTAGCAATATCTCCCCCTAGCTATATTATATTTTGATAATATCTTTACGCAGTTATTCTTTAATATATCTTCTTGGATATTTTTAATAATTCTTTAACGCTGATGTGCGTAATTATATCACTACTCAGAATTCCTTCAATAATATCATTACCCAAATATAATGCTCCTACCTAGATTTATTTTGATAATATCTCTTTAACCAGGTGTTTCTTTTTTTTAATAATTCCCCTAATATTTCTGTCTATCACTTGTATTTTCACTCATCGTTAGCACCATTTTAGCTCCTGTTTGCAATTCATATCAACTCTGTGAATATCTAGAGTTTCTTCATTTACAAAATAAACATCTGACTGTCGTTGTCAAGTTTCTGTGATGTTATCAAAATTGATATCGTATTTTTAAGATGGCGACGATAGTTCAGTAGTAGCAGTAGTAGTTGTGGTTGTTGTGGTCGCCATCGTTGTTGTTGTTGTCGTCATCATCGTTGTTGTCCTTAAACTGATGTCACTCCTTATTAAGAACACCTTTGATCAAAAATATCTACCCGTCTTTTATTCAAACTTAGTCTATCTAATAATTCCTTAAATTTTAAAACATTATGGTATGATTTTAGATCTGTTTTTCTGCTCTCTATAGCAGGTCATGTGACTTAATCGAGGCCCCTTATTGGTTCGATGATTTTTCGGTAAAACCATTGATTGCCATCAAACGTGCATATATTTTCATTGACCTCTTATCTTTATTTCTGATTTTGGAAATTGAGCCCTATATTAATAAAACCATATTAAACGCAATAGGCTGGATCTCACCAAGTCTGTACTTTCACATATTTCTAATTCTCCAAGACCGTCACAACATCAACCGCATTGATATTCTCCATCTTGTTCATTCATCTAACAAAATAGGAATGATGAGATCCACGAACACGTGTATATTTTTCTAACTCTCTGCTTTCTTCGGTGATGTTCTGTTTGGTACCCTTTATCATTGCTAACTACGCTAGGAACATTGAATTTTTTTGTGTGTGTGTCAAGTGAAGGTCATTATACAAATAAAAATTAAATAAACACACGCACTGGTTCAATTAGTACATTAAAAAAATCGTTGAATAGTTACTAGGTAAAATAAAGAAGTGGTATTGAACCAGTGCATGTATTTAATTTCTGCTGGCACAACGACCCATTCCAAGACACAAGATTTGTTTCAACAAATGAATTCGCATCAAAAATCTTGCAAACCAAATGCAAAAACGAAACTAAATTCTATGTTATTGATAAGTTGTAGAATTTCAACCAAACAATGATACCCGATATGGATTTCTTTACTAACGTTGGCTACTGATCTGCACCTTATTATCTTCGTTGTTTTAAGTGCTCGGCTGTATTTCATGAGCCCAACCCCTCATATCACATTTTACGGTTTCCTTACATTATGTGTTCAAAACCTTTGTACCTATCAGGTGTAGAATATATGAAATTTCTCTGAAAGATGTCGACCTTTTTCTAAATACTGTTACTGTATGTACTATTCCCATGTAGTACGGGTGGATTTTCCTTTATTTCTTGATATCCAAAACTATTTCAAAGTATACTGGCGTTCTTCAAGCTTTGGCGAGGAAACGAGCTATTGCTGTAGCGCGCAAGCGGCTTTGAAGGGTGTTTTGCTGTGAGAATTATACAGCTTCTTGCCATGATATTGGTGAATAGATTATCAGGAACGCACACCATACACAACACACACACACACACACACACACACACACACACGCACACACACGCACGCACACACAGACGCTTTTATAAAGTTTTTCTCAATTCTTGTGTACCTAACGTTAAGACAGCTTCAATGGCGGTGTGTCGTTTGTATTTTTGGAATTTTATATATATATATATATATATAATGTGTGTATATACATGTGTATGTGTATATACACACCCATACACACCCGCACACAAACATACATGTATGTATGTATGTATGCTTGCCTGCATGTATATAATGCTTTTCCGAAGCATTTTTCTCCTCTTAGAAGCAAAGTTCTAAACATTAGTAATTCCATAGCAACTCTTTTCGTTTTTCTTGTTTGCAATTCTAATACAATGACACTTAACATGAATTTTTGTTTTTTCGTGCAGCTGTTGCTTACCTTTATGTTAGTTTCGTTGAACACCTGATACTTGTAGTCATCTGGGAAATATTTTACGATCAGAAACAGAAAATATTTTGAAGCCCTTGTTTCTTTTTTATATATGAATGCATGCATGCATGTCTGTATGTATGTATGTATGTATGTATGTATGTGTGTGTGAATGTATGTATGTGTATGTATGCGTGCGTGTAGGCATGTATGTGTGTATGTGTTCGTGAGTATGTGATGCTCTGTGTACGTTTTCCGTGTTTCATGAATCCAAAACGATATACATACATACATATATACAAATATGTATACAAATACTTGCATACACATTAACATAATATGCACATGCATCCACACCCACACACATACACATATATATGTATGTACGTATGTATGTATAATAAAAGAATATGGATGGAAACAATTGTTCAATTACATTACTTACGGTTCCATAGAGTGGATATTTATTTTGCTTATTAATATTTCACATTATAAAACAATATAACCAGACCATTTCGTCAGACATCACCAAGAATATACGTTTACATTTTCCATTCCGTTTTTTCAGCAAGGAATGAACATACTTCACTGTGCGGCCCAGAACAACCATCTTAACATCCTTACCTTCATCGCCGATTCATTGGAAAACTTTGATGTTAATCAAACGGAGCGGGTGAGTAAATAAACGCACTGCCAATCCTACTTCTTTTCTTCTCGTTGTTGTCACTGTATGTTTTACGTGCTGACCCGGGGATAAGGGTCAGCTCTATATCACCGACAGAACAGTCACTCCTCTCGCAATACAGTCGTTAAAATTGCTAAAAATAACAACCAAATCTCCATAAAATGACATGTTATTATCATAAGATATGACACATTGTATAGTATAGTCCTAGATATACTAGATGCAAGCGTGGTTCAGTTGTAAGAAGCTTGCTTCCCAACCACATTATTCCGGGTTTAGTTCCACAGCGCAGCACTCTGGGCAAGTGTCTTCTGTTATAACTTTGGATAGACCAAGGCCTTGCGAATGGATTTTGTGGACGGAAACTGAAAGAAGCCTGTCGTGTGTGTGTGTGTGTGTGTGTGTGTGTGTGTGTGTGTGTGTGTGTG
>NC_069003.1:34813526-34814083 GCF_001194135.2 Octopus bimaculoides
AGAGAGAGAGAGAGAGAGAGAGAGAGAGAGAGAGAGAGAGAGACGTACAGACAGGCAGACAGACAGACAGACAGACAGACAGACAGACAGACAGATAGACAGACAGATAAGATAGACACAAAAATGTCGAACAATCTTCAATCTTCCATATTTTTGCTCTCCTATTCCCGGACGTTTTTTCTTTCATTTTGTTCCGCCACATTTGTCAATTCGCCAATAACAACATCAACAACAACAACAACACAACATGGATATAGTAACGCAATATATGTGTGTGTATGTGTGTGGTTTGTGTGCGTGTGTGTGTCTATATACCTCTATTTCCATGTTCTCATTCTGATAATATTAAATGACAATGTTAGTATGTCAATGTAGTTTGCTATAAAACACGCCCATCTTTCTCCAAGTCTCCAAGGGCAGCCGCAGTATTGTTGTTTCCTACACTCAGCTCCAACTGACGCCATCATCATAATTCCCTCATCTATCCAGTGTGCAGTGTCTGTTAGGCTAAATATTTTATAGTTCAGAGGTGGAAGCGGAGGGACGGCGGGGGGGGG
>NC_069003.1:34814093-34817128 GCF_001194135.2 Octopus bimaculoides
GCAATGCAATTACCCACCCACAAATGTTGTTTAATTTGCACTCGTAAATGAAGGTAAATTAATTATTGTTGACGTCATCAGAATTTCCTGAACTTTTAAAGAGAATCTTCTGTCTTTTATATTTTACTTGTTTCAGTCATGTCACTGAGGCCATGCTGGGGCACCGCCTTGAAGGATTGTTATTCGTATAAACTGACCGTAGGACTTTTCAAAGCCTGCTATTTATTATATAGGGTATTTTTGCCGAACTGCTAGGTTACAGGGACGCAAGCACGCCAACACTGGTTGTCAAGGGGTGGTGAGGGGCAAACACAGACTCAAAGACACACACACATACACACACATAGATATATACATACATATATATACGACGGGCTTCTTTCAGTTTCCGTCCACCAAATCCACTCACAAGGCTTTGGTCGGCCCGAGGTTTATAGTAGAAGACACTTGCCTAATGTGTCACGAAGTGGGACTGAACCCGAAACCATGTTGTTGGGAATCAAGCTTCTTACCACAGCCACACCTAATCATTTTTTTGGAGGGGGGATGAACTTTGGATCTCGAAGTGAATGAAGCTATAAATAACAGTTTTCAAATTTTGGCATAAAGCCAGCAACATCGACCACAGTGTTAGACTGACATTTATTTTATCGACCCCGAAAGGCAAAGTCGACATCGGCGAAACTTGAACTCAGAACTTAATGACGGATGAAATGCCTCTAAGCATTTTGTCCGGCGTGCTAACGATTCTGCCATCTTATTGAAGCTTTAAATAATAACTAAATATTGGATTGAAAAAACCCTTTCAAATACAAAAAATGGAAGACTGCCTTCGATTTTTTTCTATCGACAGGGGTTTTTTTCAACTCAATATTTACATGGTGTCATTTATAGCGCTTCGAGATCCGCTGATCCGAGCAAAAGTAACGCATTTCAATGACAATTTGTGTCAAGAAAGACAAAAGGGACCACTCCAAACGACTCCTAGTTGAAAGGTGAGGGAGAATGGGGTGTCTGATTTTTGGTAGAAACGGTCAAAGGTCTGGAGAGGAATCGATCTCGGTAGATTTCCTCAGTGAATCATTTCATACTCGTACTTTTTAAAACTTATAATGATTGTGAGAGACCATACGGAAATCATACTTTATCAATATTTTATTGATAAAGTTACGAGCTAATCTGTCATACACACACACACATATATATAGTATATAGTATATAGTATATAGTATATAGTATATAGTATATAGTATATAGATATATATATTCTATGGATATATTATTCATAAGTAGCTTCAATTGGACATAATATGAATAGTATAGTCCATTTTTATCGCTAAATGCCACTCCCAGGATCTGTTTTAAAACCATTTTTTTGCGTCAGAATATTTTTGATATTAACAAGTCATGACGTCCTCCTAGAGAACGGTAATTATAAAAGCTTATGTTGCTTCTGTTGCATTGGAATTCTTCAGTTATCAATAGTATTGCTCTTTCTTTCAATCAAGTTTAACTGTTCATCGAGTAGTTATATTTTCTATTTCATGTTGATTGTGTTTTCCATTTTATATTTGATCTCTCTTCGTCAGGCTTTGATATCCGTATTAATGTTATATTTGTAGTTATTGATATTCGTTCATTTCTAGTCATTTTTTTGTTTTGTTCTTTTTTTTCTTTTTTTTCTCTCTTCTGACGTGAGAGCTTTTCATGTGACTGTTCCTTCTAAATCACTTATTATCCTATAATTCTGTTTCGTTTATACGTTTGTCTCATGAAAATATTTATTTCAATCTTTATTGAAGATACAGAATAGATATTTTAGCATCGCCGTGTTATATAGCAGAACTGTTTTAAACGTAGTTTTGTAAAGTATATTGTATAGGTAAATATCCATCACACCTCTAGACATCTTCTAGAATGTCACCAGCCGTGGCGACCATCCGCTTCTATTTTGCTTATTTATGGGGGTTAAATGAATTCTTACTTTCAAATGGTACTTTGCATCTTTGTTAAAGAATTTTTCTTCGATACAACGTCTTTAAAATTCCAATCTATTTTTATTTCCTTTCTGGACTCATGTTCTTTCCCGGTTTAAAATTAATCTTCCTCTCTAAATTAATAAACACCCTTAATGATTACTGATTATCCGCTTCGAGATTCACCGTTCCTAAAAATTATTATTTCACCTTCTCGAAGTTTCTTATTTCATTAGATACGCGTGTGCGTTTGTGTGTGTGTGTGTGTGTGTGTGTGTGTGTGTGTGTGTGTGTGTGTGTGTGTGTGTGTGTGTGTGTGTGTGTGTGTGTGTGTGTGTGTGTGTGTGTGTGCACGTGTACGAAAAACAAATCTTCACCGTAAATGCCATCATTAAGTAATCCAGTTTGTCTTTCCATTACGAACTTCAATTATCCAACACCAATTCCTCTCCATCGTTTTCTCTATCAGAAGTGTTCCTGCCATCCATCTCAGATTATCTTTTCTTCTTCTATGGCTGTTAGTGTAACGCTGCTATCTTATTCGGTGTTATTTATCAAAGTTCTTTACAATTCCCAATAGTCGAGTTAGATGGCGACTTCTTTAGATTAATTTCTTTATATTTAATATAATAATCTCTAACACAATACATTTCCTTTCTACTGTGACAACATTGGTTTCCTGTAAACTTTACCTGATTTCAATCAGACGATTCTATTCAACATTTGATAATGGCTTTCATTTAAATAACATCACCTGTTTATATATCCTTTACTAGTCTTAGTTATTAAGATGCGGCCACGCTGGGGCACCGCCTCCGACGGTTTTTGCGTGTGTGTATATATATGTGTAAATATATATAAAAATATATATATATATATTTGACAATTTAGGCGTGGAAGGTGTTTATAAGCCATTTAAAAAGACATAAAAACCGTTAGATTTAAATGACTTATAAACACCTTCCACGCTGCAATAATTTTTGTTTCAGCACACGATCTCAGATCAAGTCATTTGCTATGCAAGTACATCTCCGCAATATATATATATATATATATATA
>NC_069003.1:34817703-34822657 GCF_001194135.2 Octopus bimaculoides
ATATAAGTGTGTGTGTTTGTTTGTGTGTGTGTGTGTGTGTGTGTGTGTGTGTGTGCCGGAAAGGTGTATAAACAATTCTGCTTGAATAGAATTTCTGTTACATCTCTGATACCCAAGATTTCCTGCTGACAAAAAACAAAAAAAACAAAAACAAAACAAAACGAACATTTTTCCAACCAGAATTCAAAAGAAGAAAAAAAAGAGTACAAACGACACTGCACCTCCATTAACGCTGACCGAACGCGTTACGTACCGAAGAATTGAGAAGAAAAAAATCTATTTAAACTCTATGTGTGTATATGTGGCTGTTTTGTTTGGAAATTCTGTCTGGAACTGTCGCAATCTGGCTGTTTCTCTTTCATGTTTTAGTTTGTTTGTTTTTTTTGTTTTTTAGGTGTTTGTTGTTATTTTTTTCTTTTACTTCAAACAAATGACCACTATTGATTATTTCATTTACTCACGTCAGGTGATTCCTCTTCGCTTTATTTCCTTTTTTTTTTTCTTCTTCTTCGGCACACAACTATAATCGGTAGAGCGCACTCAAAATACCTTATGATGTTTAAGTTATTTTCCTTGACGTTCTTACTTCAAACACTGACCGCACTAAATTCCCTCTTTCATCCCTCTGGGATCGATATAACAGTACCCGTCAACAAACGGCTTTAGAATTAATCGATTAAGTCCTTCTTCTAAAATCGCTGGCTTTGTACGATTGACAACAGTCATTATGCATAATTATTCAATATCATTTAAACCCACAATCATTATATATTTTTTATATCCAATGATGTATAGGTTCCGTATCATTTATATCATTAATCATTTGTATTCATTTATTTTCTTTCATCCGTCATTACTTTGATATTTATGTTGCATTTCTTCACTAATGCTACTACTACCACTACTACTACCACTACTACTACTACTACTACTACCACTACTACTACCACCTCCACTACTGCTGGTGCTGCTGCTGCTGCTTTGCTGCTACAACAACAACAACTACTACTACTACTACTCTTTTCTGCTCTAGTAGGCACAAGGTGCGACATTTTGGGGAAGGAGCCACTCGATTATTATTATTATTGCGCTGAGCTATAAGAATCATTAGCTGGGCAAAATGCTTTGCAACGCTTCATCCGGGTCTTTACGCTTTGGGCTTAAATTCCGTCGGGGTCAGTTTTGCCTTTCGTCCTTTCGGTGTCAATAAAACATTTCACCCGGTGTGTTAACAACTCTGCCAGCTCGCCACCTTAATAATAATAATTCCAAATTTTAGCACAAGGCAGTAATTTCGTGGAGAGGGGATAAATCCATTACATCGAACCCAGTCTTCAAATGGTACTTATTTTCTCGACCAAGAAATGATAAAATGCAAAGTCAACCTCGGAAGAATTTGAACTCAGAACGGACGTAATACCGCTAAGTATTCTGCCCAGCGTGCTAACGATTCTGCCAGCTCGCCGCTATCTTAATACTAATACTAATAATAATAACAATTCGTTACATCAAAGTGAGAAACGAGAATTAGACCAAGGCCAGACATATTTTAGATATTAATGAAGCAGACAGTGTACAATATTTATAAATAGAAGACAAGGTTTGGAAGAAATCTTATAGACACAGAATATCAATGCGTAAAACGATGATAATTACGAAGCGAAAGTAACATAAGGTAAGAGACATCAATATTGATGCTGTAACTATATTAAGTCATGGTTATATTGTAATTGATGCTGAATAAAGTAGGAACAGAGTAGAGAGAGAGAGAGAGAGAGAGAGAGAGAGAGAGAGAGAGAGAGAGTAAAACAAGACAAGTTAATTGCTGCAGTTATTATACACTGCCTACAATCCAACACAGATAAATTATATTTCTGATGAATACAGAGATGAAAGGGCTTTGCACACCTGGGAGATATTTACAGAATCTCTGGTGTAGTTATCTAGTAAGGAATTAACGGAGAAATAATACAAATTATACAATTTAGAAAATGAGAACATCATTTTGTTTTCATTGAAGCTAAACAAGTGTCGTTTGATGACTGTTGATACAAACATATGTAGAAACAACCAGTAGTTTAAAAAAAAGGGGGGAACTACGACGGTAAGAGGAAGCGCTAAATTTTTGATCGATGCTCAGAAAATTCTTTACATAAACAATATCAGACTGAGCTAAACAACGGTTGTGGACAAAGGGACATCGCTCATTACCTGTGTGATTCTTGTTTGCACTTCGACATTGAGAGCTTAATAAATGCTGTCGAAGGCATACGATGTAACATGGTTGTTTGGTTCGATTCTACCTGATGCCACTGATTCGCCAAATTGAGTCGATATCTTATTTATTGGCACCGAAAAAAATAGAACTGACATCGGCAGCATTTGAACACGTGGCATGTTGATCGGAACATATACCGAAATACAATCGACCGGACGCTCTGCTGATTTTGCCAATTCGCTGTTTCATGGTCAATACTAATAACAAACGTGTTTAACACGGTTGATAATATTATTGGTGGATAATTGCAGACAGGGAAATCTCTGAGAATCATTCCAAGATTAGCAGTTGTCTGTTCACACCAAATATATATTTGTTCAGTTCTTATGTATGTATGTATGCACCCACGTATGTACCAATGCGTGTATTTATATTTGTATGTATATATATATATATATATATATATACATACGTACGTATGTATATATATATACGTACGTATGTATATATATACGTACGTATGTATATATATATATATATACGTACGTATGTATATATATATATATATATATACGTACGTATGTATATATGTATGTTTGTGTATGTATATATATGTGTGTATGTGTATTTATATATGTATACATGTATGTATATACGTATGCACGTATGTATGTTTGTATGTAGGTAGGTATGCTTGTATGCATACATGTAAGAATGTATGTATACAAGTATGTATATACATGCGTGTACGAGTGCGTGTGTTTATGTAGGTATGCATGTATATATGTGTGCATATATTTACGCATATGTATGTGTGTTTACACTTGTATGTATTCGTGTGTTAAACATGAAACCTTACATGTATCTGTATAGAAAATTCTTGTTGTTTTGTAATTAATATCTTTCAATTAGCAGCAAGATTTTATCATGCTCTTAGGAATAAGAGAAAAAAAAAACAATTTTTAATAAAAAATGACAAAAATACATACAATTCTAAAAACAAAATACGAAGGAAAAAATTATTACTTAAGTGTAAAATTAAAACTACAACATTAATGTAACACAAATAAAGCGCGTGATAAATGTCTTTGGAAGAATCACGTGAGACTGGAAGTGTTTTCGAAGAATATATATATATTTGCTGAAAGAAACTAAGAGACTGTTATCAAAATAATCGATGAAAGGAAATATGGAATGCGGTTGGTGCCTGGAGGGAGCTAGAGATCAAATAAGATAAACAACAAACTAATAATAATAATAATAACGATGGTGATGATGACGATGATGACGATGATAATAATAATAATAATAATGATAATAATAATAATAATAATAATAATAATAATAATAATAATAATAATAATAATAATAATAGTAAGTGCAGTATCTGTGGACAAAATGATGAAACCGTATAGCATATTACCAGTCAATGTACGCCACTTGTCCAGAAAGAATATAAGAGACGTCATGACAACATAGTAAGGATTGTCCAATGGACACTTTGCAGCAAGTATGGACTTGACAAAGCAAAAAAGCGGTACGAACATAGACCGGAAGGCATCATTGAAACTGATAATGCAAAGATTCTATGAGATTTTATGATTCAGTGCGACCATGAGATAGAGAATAGGAAACCAGACATAATGTTAATTGAGAAAGAAAGCAAACTATGCTGGATCATAGATATAGCATGCCCAACAGATAACAAGGTATGCGATAAGGAAGAAAGAAAAGTCGAGAGATATGACAGGTTAGCTTGGGGAGTTAAGCAGTTGTGGTCGATGAAAAAGGTAGCAGTAGTACCAATGATTGTCGGAGCCCTGGGAACAGTGAGCAAAAATCTCGAGAAGTACGTGGAACAAATAGGGGCTGCAATAAGGGTGGAGCACTTGCAGAAAACAGCACGGCTTGGAACCGCTCGAATACTCCGGAAGGTCCTCGGAAAATTTTATCTCAGAATGTATAGACGGACGAAATGCCGCTAAGTATTTTATCTGGTTTGCTAACGATTCTGCCAGCTCGCTGCCTTACTACTACTACTAATAATAATAATAACAATAATAGTAATAATAATAATAATAATAATAATAATAATAATAATAATAATAATAATAATAATAAGAAGAAGAAGAAGAAGAAGAAGAAGAAGAAGAAGAAGAAGAGGAATAATAATAATAATAATAATAATAATAATGATAATAATGATAATAATAATAATAATAATAATAATAATAATAATAAGAAGAAGAAGAAGAAGAAGAAGAAGAAGAAGAAGAAGAAGATCCTGATGATCGATCTGTGTGGAAAAGCTGTATTGGCAATAAGATTAGCAATATGCAGAGTTGGAGGTGGGGGCAGTAGAGTTGAGTCTGGTCGGTAGAGAGGAATGTATTGTATTAGTCTTAGACCTAACCAAGCAAACAGATTTTGGTTTGTTATGGAACCAAAAAAACCTCGGTCCTAAGGAGCGGAAGGAGGGACGGAAACAAGAACAATGCTTACAACAACAATAAGAACATCGGCAATAACAAAACTTATCATATCGTAAAAGTATTGTTCTAAGTTTAAAAGTACAAAAGTATTTAGACTTTTTTTTTTTCTTTTTTTTTTAAATATTAAGTTTGTTTGTCTACGATCTGATTTCCTGTCAGAAATAAGGGGGGAAATAAATAAATGAATAGATAAATAATTGTAAGTCTTCTTCGATTGAGATCACAGAATGTTGTCGTTGCTGCT
>NC_069003.1:34822667-34824448 GCF_001194135.2 Octopus bimaculoides
GTGGGATGATGATGATGAGGAGGAGGAGGAGGAGGAGGAGGAGGAGGAGAAGGAGGAGGTTAGTCGATTGCATTGGGTCGAGTACTTGACTGATACTTTATTGTATCGACTTCGAAATGGAGAAAAGCAAAGGTGACTTCAGCTGGATTTGAACTCAGAACGAAAACAGCCGGTACAAATATTGCAATGCGTTCTATCCGGCGATGTTCTAACGAGCCTGCCAATCCATCGCTTTGAGACTGACTCAGATAAGTGTTTCTAGCAGAGACGTCAACTAGTCAGTTTGAGGGGAGGGGGTCGAGACACTACCATCAACCTCTACTATTTGAGTCGTACTTGTTTTATCAAACCCTGAAAAGCTGAAAGACAAGATGGTTTCGGCTGGATTTGAACGCAGGACCGAAACAAAATCACAAAGCAGTTTGTCCGACGCACTAACAATCTTGCCAAGCTATCGCCCCAAAACTAACAAACAAAAATAATGACAATCATATTAAGACTTCGTTTTGTATTTGATAAGAACTCGCTTTTGGAAGAAATCTGAGGTTTTGTATTTGGAAGAAATCTTGTATCTAGGGAAAAGACTGATTTGTAATGCACTTAGATGTGTTTAATGCTTAATTATATATACAGTTAGATTTCTACATCATGTTCATCTCCAAGATTCGTTTCTCTATTCAAAAACTATTGCATTTTAAAACATACCGAACGCCACAAAACATAAAATTAATCTGATTAAAAACCTTGTTAAACTGTTGCTTTGGGATCCAAACTCAACATAGTTTCCTCCTTTTTTCCCTTCTTTCTTAATATTTGATCAGCGGGTAATGTTGGCTTGCACGCCTAGCCAGTGGGGTTACGTAATTCGAAGGCGAAAGCGCATTGTGGAAAGAAATGTGTAACAGCATCTGATAGTCTGGTTGGTCACGTGACCACGTGTGACGTCAAGTCTAGATAGACACGCTACAACGTATTCTTTATTTTCGAAGTATGCGTAATTTTAAGATGTGTAAGCTGTTTCTACAAGTAGTTAGACCAACTGCATATAGGATCCCTCTAGAACTCTTCTTTCTCTTCTTCTTCCTCTTCTTCTTCCTCTTCTTCTTCCTCTTCTTTTTCCTCTTCTTTTTCCTCTTCTTCTTCCGCTTCTTCTTCCTCTTCTCCATGTCTTATCTCTACTTTATACCCATAAATCTCTTATGAATACTTCCAAGTAACTCTTTACCTTCCCTAAATTTTTCAGTTTCTCTTTGAAATATTGGAAACCGGTTTACGCCAATATTGGTTCAGTCCACTTCCTCATAGAATCAAAATGAGATGGATGCTTTATTTGCATCATAAAAACATCATCATTTTTCATATATTCAAACGGATTCTTTCCGTTTTTGCTACAATATTTCTCTTTAAGCATTCTGTGTTTCGTGTAATGTTTATTCATATATTTCAAGAATTATTGCATTTATTATTTCATATTCCTGTAATTTGTCAATATTGGTTTCTGCAATTCTTTTCCCCATTAAGGTCACTGAAGAATTTTATTTCACTTGCCATTTTAATAAGAACTTTGTTGTTATCGCTTTTGTTATAACTATTGTTGTTATTAGTGCTGTTGTTGTTTAACTACAACCAATTCCATGCTGAGTACACCTAAGAACAAATGCATTCCTTCACTGAGCATTTTCATGTGTTATAAGCATATTCTCTTTCATTGACTGCTATTTACATTATACATACATACATATATATATATATATATATATATATATATATATATATATATA
>NC_069003.1:34825393-34827722 GCF_001194135.2 Octopus bimaculoides
TATATATATATATATATATATATATATATATATATATATATATATATATATATACACATTTATAAATATATATATTATACTGTATTATATAATATATATATACATATATATGTATTATATTGCTTTATATATATATCATATTATATTACATTATATAATACATATATATATATATGTGCGTGCGTGTGTGTGTGTGTGTGTGTGTGTGTGTGTGTGTGTGTGTGTGTGTGTGTGTGTGTGTGTGTGTGTGTGTGTGTGTGTGTGTGTGTAAGATCCAAGGATCGAGGTGTAGGAAGAAGGTTAGTTTCAGGCATTCCCTAGTAGTTTATTGAGACGGAAGATTGCGGATCTTCTAGATGAACCTCAACGCAAAATCATTCTAAACGCGGCCAACACATCTTTTTATTAATATGAAGGACTGACAATGCTATTCAATAGGTCCTTTATCTCCAACGTTAGGATGTGTCATGAGAGAGATTTCTCTACTATTTCTAGCACTCGACACGATCAGGTAGAGTTTACCATGCATCGTCGTTCTTGTTGTTGTTGGGTCAGCCATGTTTATCGTATTAGTTATCTGATGGTATCAGTGAGTTTCTCTGATGTTGTGACATAATCAATCGTTATAATATTTGTAATTATAAATAATGAATCTATGGCGGTACCAATGATTGATTAATGGTTAATCAACCAATCAATCAATCAGTGAAATATTGGTAATATGCCACAACATTATATTTTTATTCTTTTTGTTCTTTTCATCATTGGAATGCAGCCAAGCAGAAGCATCCCTTTTATTGGAGTTTAATGAAAATCTATCGATACCTCTACTTGGTCAGATTGCATAGTTTATCAGATATATCACATTGCTTACTTTACCTGTGTTACATCCATTTTCAATAGGAATTTACACCGATTGGTACAGAGAGACAAACATGTAAATGGCTTACATAATCATACGCATGTAAACACACACGCACATATATATTTATAAATATGTACATGTGTATATATATATATATATATATGTATAAAATATTATAACATATAATATATAATATATTGTAACATAATAAAATATGTAATGTAATATAATATTATATGCATACATGTACATATATATGTATATACATACATATGACATGCATACAAACATTCATATAAATACATGTATGTATGTATGTATGTATGTATGTATGTATGTAGACACACGTCTTTTCATGCCAGGCTACAGGTGAACCCGATCAAAGACCCAACCCACATCCCCCGTTTTATCCCACACACAAGTTATCCCATTAAGAGATCGACTATTCTGAGGTCAGCTTCTTTCTTTCTTTCAATGTTCTGGTCATCACTAAACTGGACATCGACCGCGTTATTCTCACAATTCTAGGATTGCTTGTAACTGACATGGACATTATCCTCTGAATGTATCTTCTGACTAACGAAGGTGAAAATAGTGAAGATCGGGTGTATATTCATAAATGCACTTTTGAATTACATATTGATTTCTAAGGGAGGTATAAGGTCAGATTTCGAGGCTAATATATCATTTAAAAAGAAAGCAATCAAACAAATAAACCATTGCTACAACAAGAGCCACTAATAACTTCAATAAAAACAGTGTGATTACATCTAATATATCCATAGACAAATTTATTAAACTGATGAATACTATTGACTGTATGAAGTAAATCCCATTGTTTTCAAGTGGTGTGTTATTAGGTCGGCCGATAACTTGCTAGTTTTGATGAAAGAAGAAAATAAATTCATTGAAAATAAAAGATCCTACTTCATTTAGTCTAGGTAACGGCTCACGATAGCCATAAACAACAGTTCCAAAGCAAATTCCTGGAAAGATAAATAGAGCGTCATTACGTCGTTTAAACATAATACCTAGACATCATGGTGTCTTGTTATGGAGGGAGACAATTGAATTGGCGACGAATCATGCGATATTGTTTCAATTTTTGTTCATATCAACAGAAGTTTGGTTATTATTAATGAAAAGAACTGCTTCAGAAACTTTCGTTTGTCGTTCTCTTAATGAAACCGAATTCTTATTCCTGTCGCTGTTGTTGTTATCGCTGTTTCCTTCCTTCTTTTCTGTTTTTCTTTTTCTCCATCAGATATTTATTTGGGTTAAGTATTTTCGAACAGCAGACATATTCATTATCTATCTTTTTTTCAGATATATCTACAATTATCATTTTTCTATAGAGAGCAACATCGATGTAAACAGTTGAATGGTCTTATACACACACACACACACACAAAATGCTTGTATATATATATATATGCATATTCATATATATGTATGTATATATAT
>NC_069003.1:34827853-34829488 GCF_001194135.2 Octopus bimaculoides
GCAGGTATATAATATATGTAATTATCTATCCAGATATATTAGGAATACATTTTCTAGCAATAAATCTATAGGAATTCGCAACAAACTGCATTCACAGCTTTATAACTTAATATAGTATATAGACTAACTGAATAAGAGAAAAACATTTCCAGGTTGCGCGCGCGCGCCCGTGCGTGCGTGTAAGCGTGTGTGGCTGTGTGTGTGTGCGCGCGAACACATGATTTCATTGGTTGAAGCGAACACTAGTGAATTTGCTATTCCGTCATTGCAAAATGCATCGAAGACTGCTCAGTCATGCGACTTTATGAAACTGTTAATATTCACCAGTATTGGTTGTAGTCGCATATATATATACAATATATACATATGTATACATATATATATATGCATATATATAACATATATATGGGTGGGTGGCTGTGTTTAATAAAAGGAACCAATAATTATACTACAAAGAGTACATGTTAAAAAGATACAAGTACCTACTACTTAGAGTGAATGCGATGCTACACACACACGCACACACACACATACACACACATATATATATATGACATTTAATGCATATACGTTGTTGAAAGCCTTCTAGGCTGCGGTGTTCATATAGAGAAAGTATCTTGTACAGGGTTTTAAAAAATCAGACAGAAATATGAGTAACAGACAAAGAGTTCTAGCAGCGCTCATGGCTGATAAACACTGTTATACTTCTAAGTTTTTGACACTATACGTCTCTATGTGATATTTCCTCGAGACGAATACCGGAGGTTTCATGCTTTCAGCGTATATTTGCTTTAAGTATGATATACAGAAATTTGGATGTGTATGTGTTTGTGAGTGTGTGGGTGTAAGTTTGTGTATGTGTGAGGAAGACGTTTTACAGCTGCACTAACTCTCAGTTTACAGCCAACTAAGTCTAGAGCTCTATAACCTAACACAATACTTTGTACATGAACTAAACGTAAAAAGGTACTAAATATATTTTGTTTACACTTCTAAGAATATTGTCGTTTTTAAAACTTCAAACAGCAACATTTCAAATACTCACAAACTGAAACAATCCTCTACTAAATCTTTTATTATTAAATTTATTTTCCTCACGTGCAATAGTACTTTATTCCTGTTAGTATCGTACAAGTTTTCTACAACTACTGAATTTTCGAGGTGCCAATATTTTTCCTTGTCATTTTATTAGAAATATGAGAAGCCATATTTTTTTCTCCATATTTACTTATAGTTTCAGAAGATTATATTTCGAAAAATATTAAACAGGATCCGACATACTGATGTCGTATAAAATATTGTCAAATACCTCTTCTTTTTTTTCCCCCCAATCTTTGTAAAATAACTTTTTGCACCTCATAAATTTGTCAAAATCGCTTGAGACCAATAACAGACGTTTTAACAGACTTGCAAGCGTGAAAACATCTCTCTATATTTTAGGAAAATGTTGTTTGACCAATGCAGTTTGATGGAGATATATGTGGCATGTAGGAATTGTATAAACTGTTTTTATCTTCAAAAGGTCGAATGATGTTTCAAACTTTTGCGTATGAGTCGTAAATTCAGCAGTAATATTGTAAACGAAGAAAAAGTAGTTTAAATGTAAATTCAATAACGAAAGAAAAAAACAAAAAC
>NC_069003.1:34831513-34837293 GCF_001194135.2 Octopus bimaculoides
ACACACACACACACACACACACACACACACACATATATATATATATATATATGTATATATACATAGACATATATATGTGTGTGCGAGTATATATATATGTATATATATACATGTATGTATGTGTGTGCACGCGTGTATGTGTGAGTGTGCGCGTGTATGTGTGTGTGTGTATCATAGTAGGTGAAATATAAGCATATTGAATACAAATAAATGATTTTGGCAAAGGTCATATTTACTCGTGAAATTGTTTGTTATATGTCACCAAATACAAAGTAAAGTTTATTCACAATATCTGGAACGAAGCGCCATTTTTTCAGTAGATATTCGAAATTCTAATTATATTTTGGATTTTTAATCTATTTTAACTCATTTGAGAAAAACCCAAAATTATATTTCAAAATGTCAATTTTATCCTCTGTTTGCAATATTTGCTTCTTTTTTATTTTGTTTTTTGTTCATTAAGTTTCCAGTACCTTCTTTGGAAATATACTAAGTATTCCATGTATGTGATGGAAGATGCGATTTATCTATTGCTAGTAAAAAATATATATACACCTTTACTGTTTACATCCATATTTGAAGTAAAACTTATTGTGTCTACATACATCTAAGATACCCGGCCGTTAAGAATCTAAGTTCATGTATGTATGTGTATATATATATATATATATATATATATATATATATATATATATATGTATGTATGTATGTATGTATGTATGTATGTATGTATGTATGTATGTATGTATGTACATATATATAATTCAATGACACTGCTTTGTATTAAGACAACCGTATTTCAGTTTCGAACTCAGTTTGCCGAGAGTGACGCTAGAGGTACTGGACGACATACAGGATGGTCACAGATGGAACGCCTTTAGTGACAGGCTTTCGCGTCCAAGGCTAACCTGAGCTTAACACTTCCACCAATAACAGCAACATTTATGCCGTCTGTCAACAATTTCTGCCCTACCCGGTCTTTGATAATGGTTTCAGATTTTGGCACAAGCCCAGCAATTTCGATGAAAGGAGTTAGTTAATTACATCGACCCCAGAGCTCAACTGGTACCTATTTTATCGACCTCGAAATGATAAAGGACAAAGTCAACCTCGGCGGAATTTGAACTCAGAACGTGAAGGTCAACGAAATACCACGAAGCATTTTATCCGGCGTGTCAATGATCCTGCCATCTCACCACCTTTACACAGTGACAATGATGATTTCCAAAAACGGTGCTTGGAACATTTAAATGACGGATAAGGCGTGTGCTTAACTGTATATCGAGCTCCATCTCGTTCTCCACTCCGAAACGGAGAAATGTAAACTTAATGGCGGCCATATTTGAATTGAGAAAATATAAAATGTCGTCCAGAAATCCTGGGACAAATCAACATTTTATCATTCAGTCTTTTGTGTTCTCCGCTCACCCCTCGTTAAACATCTAATAAACATACATCTAACCTATGTTTCTAGTCAACAGTCCTCACTCTGTACTCCTATAAAACAGTTTAGTTATTCTCTTGTGTAAAACCTAGTAACAATTACTACAATAGCAATAGAAACTACAATGAGCGGAAGTAAAGGAATGATGGGAGATGGATGGCGTGTGTTGTGATGATAGTGTTGACGTTCATGTCGGAGCGTTTGGATATTGAATTATTCAGTCTGTGGAATAATTCCTCAAAGAATCATGGCTCAGTTCTACAAAAGACACCAACAAAGCCGAACACAAACGAACGCTTCAGACGGTGTTTTGTTTGTTTTTACTTTTGGTCTTTTTATGTCGCCATTTGAACATGTATGTGCATGTGTGTGTGCGTGTGTCTGTGTGTGTGTCTGTGTGCGTGTATGTGTGTATGTATTTGTTCATGTCTATATATGTGTTTGTTGGCCTTATATGTATGTGTGCGTTTGTGTGTGTGCATATGCTTGGTGATGCTTGCACATGTATTTGTGTGTTCATGTATGTATACGTGTTCTACGGCATTGGTCAGTTTGATGTCGATAAGTATGAAGATGTAAAAGAAGAATGGGAAATAAGATCAGTCTCTCGTATTATATACGCGCGTGATAGTTATAATAAAGCAAAATAAACAACCAGCTTGACCTATATTATCACCTTTATCGCTGGCAAAAGCTGTTTGGTGAGGCTTAACCAACATAAATATACAAACTTTGTTTCATAGAAGAGCGTCTATCCTCTGGAAATAATAAAACTAAATCAAATATTGTAAATAGTTCAAAGACGCCATCTGCATGACAAACAATAGTTAAGTTAACGGTAACATATTTAATGCCGAGTGCATTAAAAAAGCGAACCGGGCGTAATTATACGGTATTCTCTAAACAGTTCTGTTCCTCTAAACCAACCAGTTAAATTTGTCATGTTTATACGCCTGTTGCATAGGTTATATATATTATCTCATACCCTGATATTGTATGGACTGCGATCTCCGTTGACAGATAGCTGATATTAAATAAAGTGCTAAAAACACTTATGGTATGCAAATTAATCGTTTCATTTCTCTGAAGCTAGCGAACTTGTGTATATAAACAGATTGGCTGCTTGTCTCTCTGTGATTGATCAAATTGATACAGACGCCTCTGATGAGAGCTCAATAAGGTTCGAAAACTGATTAAGGCTGTTCGTCGTTTTTTTACTATCAACAGAAAAATTATTGAATTGGCCATGTTTAAAATTTTACCTGGTGATGGAGGTTTATGTATTGTTATGTAATCTTTTATGATTGCATTAAATAAATAAAATCCTGCCGAAACAGCTATCGTGAATTTTAAACGTCATTTGTATTTATTTCATATATTTGCTGCATGGGTTACATATATATTATATAGTCTTGTATGTTTAAGCAATAATTTTTCAGTGAATAAGAGAAAGTATCGGCTTCGCTGAAGAGGACATAATAAGACTGAAAGATGTTGTGAATTGGTAGAGTTGTTAGGATATAGAACAAAATATCTTCTGGTATTTGTTCCGGTTTTCTGTACCCTGTCTTCAAATCTCTCCATAGTCAACTTTTGCCGTTCTTCCTTTCTGGTTCGATAAAATACACACAGATCCGGGATGGTGAATTGAAAGAAACGTAGTGAGTGCTTTGTGATATCTGTTCGTGATCTTCGTATTACGAGTTGTTGGACTTCATCTTTCACTCGGTTTAACGCCACATTTTAATATTTTAACCAAACGCCATTTAGTTGTAAATGTTAAAGCCAGATCTTCACTTTGACAGAAACTTTCCTTCTTTCTACTGTTGGTCTTGAACGCCCTAAAACACCATATTCCGTTGGCGCTGCCCTTTCGTCCTGAGAAAACGGTGAAAATAAAATGCATAAGATTATTTCTGATTTGGGCACAAAGCCTAATAATACTTGATGGAAGTGGGTTATTTGATTACATCAAATCTAATGCTCGACAAGGATGTAAGACAAAATCAACCTCGGCGGAATTTGAACTCAGAACGTAAAGTCGGAAGAAATGCCGCTAAACATCTTGTCCGGCGCGCTAAGATTCTGCCAACTGGTCCTCCTTAATAATTTTGTGGGGGGGGGGGAGAAGCAGTAATTTCAGAGGGAGGAGGGTACTCGATTACATCGACTCCAATACTTGAAGGGACTTAATAGCATCGACCCTTAATAATAAATGGTAAAGTTAACCTCTGCGAAATTTGAACTGCGAATGTTAAGACCTAAATGATAAATTATACATCACCAATTAATTAGTATTGTTTGTTTTTTTCCCCTTCTCCGTGTAATTATTTCTAATTAAATATTGATCGTATCAAATGTATAAACACAAATTTAATTATAATTTGACAACAGACCATCTTTCACGTGTGATAGACATCATAAAAAAATTACCCATTCCCTTGGTGAAAGTTATCTGAGACATCGTTAGACATAACATAAAATTATGTAATAACATAATCGATAGCAGTCTGTATACTGCTGCTGCTATTACACTGGTATCATATTCAAGACACAAGACTCGTATTTTAGTATTATATATAACACCAATGTTATCTATAGGAGATAAGACTAATATTAGATATACACCAGTGTTAATATTGTTGTTTCACTGGTTATACATGTGTCGCACATTATGAATACAATCTGTAAGTGGAACAGTAAGAATATGCAAGATTTTTCTCAGGTTTAAGATGTGAAATTGTTTTTGTTATCTACATTCCAAAGATGGAGCTTTGTATCTTTGTTGGAAACCAGCTCCTTCTTCAGAGGAAGGATTTAAGTAATTGAAAACAGAAGCGAGCATCCATCCATCCATACACACATACATACATATTACCAATAACTCGTGAACACACATATATTCCTACGAACATTAATGTGGACGTACGTGCCACATATGCACACATGGCGGCACCATACACCCAACGTATACATATATATATATATATACATTTATAAATACACACACACACACACACACACATATATATATATATATATATATATATATATATATATATAGCCGCATTCATACACACACAAACATATCCTAATACATAAATAATGCTTTGGAAATTATTAATTACAACCTTAAAAGTCTAGTAGAATGCGAATGTATACAGGCAAATATTGTCTCGTTTACGACACCAACTTCCAGAGAAGAGTTTTGCATTCAATTCTAATGCCTTTGACAAACTGCATTATATTCACTGAACTTCGCCATTTCATTCCAATCTGGTGAAATTCTAAAGACACAAACACTGGCTCTCACGCACACACACACACACATTTGGAAATCTCTCTGACGGGGTCAGAGATAGGAGATTTCTCAATTTCAAAAGTCCTTATTATTGCGTGAATTTGAACAATGGATGTTTTGTAGCAAACAGGACTGATACGTATTTTCATTATTGGAGAATATATCGTTATAAATAATCATTATGATATATTAAAACACCAATTCTACTACTACTACTACTACTACTACTACTACTACTACTACTACTACTACTACTACTACTACTACTACTACTCACAAATGATTAGACAGTACCGCAATTATACATACATACATAGACGTATGCATATACATAGACAAACGTATATATATTTTTAAAATTACACACACCACATATGCACGCGTATATATTGTCACACATATACGCAAACACACACACACACACACACACACACACACACAAACACAGACACAGACACACGCACACACACACACACACACACACACACACATAAATATATATATCATATATGTGTATTTATATACGTGTATGTGCACCTTATGTCGGCTGTCAGAGCATCACGATGCAATTATTTCTGCAAGTGGACTGCAAGAATCACTTTTCAGGTTTTAACTCGGTTGATCTTTCTACTTTGAGAAACTGCTAGGCGGCCATTGCGATGTTTGACTCTCGTGACATTCAGCCAGTATGCAGACGATCTCTCCAGACGTAACTGACGCAGAATAAGTTAGCAGATGATATATCCAGACGTAACTGATGCAGAATAAGTGGTCCGTTTTTGTCTGTGAGATTCGGTCAGTTCGTTAAGAAACAAAAGCTCTTAACAAAAGTGACAGGAGTGAAATAACTCGTACGACTGTGTGAAATAATGGCGAAACTATAGAGATAGAGAAATGGGGACGGTTTTATGGAGGGCTGATGGTTGTTTTAGTGATGGCGGCGGTGCGGTGGTGATGGTGGTGGTGCTAGTAGCGGGGCAGTGGTGGTGATAGTGGTGGTGGTGGTAGTTGTTGTTGTTGTTGGTGGTGGTGGTG
>NC_069003.1:34837515-34839782 GCF_001194135.2 Octopus bimaculoides
TGTTGTTGTAAGTAAAATGATTATATATATATATATATATGGCGTGGATGTGTGGTGAGAAGCTTGCTTTCCAAGTACATGGTTCCGGGTTCAGTCCCACTGCGTGACACCATGGGAAAGTGTCTTCTACTATAGCCCTTGTCTGACGAAAGCCTTGTGAGTGGATTTGGTTGACGGAAACTGAAAGACGCTCGTCATATATATATATATGACAGAAACAGGATGATAAAATAGGTTCGCCATCACCTCCTGCTGGAGCCTCGTGGAGCTTTAGGTGTTTTCGCTCAATGAACACTCACAACGCTCAGTCTTTGAATCGAAACCGCGATCCTATGACCGCGAGTCTGCTGCCCTAACCACTGAGCCATTGCGCCTCCATAAGATAATATAGTCGTAATGTAGTCACTGGCTGATCAAAATATGGGATAGTCACAACGAGAATGTTAGCGTTTGCTAAATTATTAATTAATCTAGCAAAACCAAATAAAATTTCAAAAAATATTTCCTGGTACTTGGGAATATGTTTGTATAATTTACTTCGGCCTGACATTGCCAATTCTATTTTTTCGCCCATTAATCATTAATTATATATAAACACAATTGTGAGATTATTGGCGAGATTATTATGTTTTTATTCGACGAAGAGTGTCTTGTGTCATTGAAATGTGTAAAGAACAAATGGCGTCACGAGGCTAATCTTGTTAAACGAGAACTGAAACATCCATTCTTGTAGTCTGATGATAATAAAATATAGGATTTAGATAGAACCGATTTCCGTAGGCGTGGCTGCGTGGTAAGAAGCCTGCTTCCCAACCACACGGTTCTAAGCTCAGTCTTACAGCGTAGCATCTTGGGCAAAAGCCTTCTACTATAGCCTCGGGCCCACAAAAGCCTTTTGAGTGGATTTGGTAGACGGAAACTAAAAGAAGCCCGTCGTGTATGTATATATATATATATATATATATATATATATATATATATATATATATATATATATATCGGAAAATGCTTCATGCAGACTATACTGCTCTATTTTTGCATATGTTTCTCATATTTATTAAACATTTTCTTATATTTTTCAGAACGACCGTACATCTCTTCATTTAGCAGCCGACAATGGTTGTATAGAAGCTGTTCTCAAATTAATTGCCATGAAATGTGATATCCATATGAAAGACAAGGTGAGTCGATGTTATAAGCGACCTTCCTTCATTTAATCATTTTGATCATCTGCCATAGTCATTCCCATTTTAATGGAAATAGCGATGGCTCTCAGTACGTCTACATTTAGTTTATGGTCAATAGTACCTCCATTTTATGTGGCACATCTACTTTATAGTCAATACAGTTGTATTTTTGAAATCGTTGGGAGTTTATCATCGTTGTATTGCTTGTTCTTTGAATTTTGTATTCTATCATTTTAAGTTGTATTTAAACTAAAATTGACACAACTCACTTGTGTTAATGTCCGCTTTCACAAAAGTCTGCGAGGAAAATTGACGGACGTCTTTCGCCAGGAATGTTGTACAAGGATCTCAAATACACAGTCTTGGGTAATAATATTCCACATGCCAAGTGTTCGATCTTGGCCTTCACTTCAATCAGGGTTGCAATACTCCGTCAATGAGACGAGGTGAGGGTAAAGTCTAGGGCATTCGTTCGTAATATGGGAAATGGTTTCTTCCACTCTATTACAGATGCGGCACAGCACCGGAGACACTTGCTCATTCCTAAAGTTGACCCTCCAATTCGTGGCCAAAGCTTGGTCTTGCGCTACCAGTATAGTGCTTTCGGTCTCTTTTTCAATGTTTCCTTCATCAGCCAATCCCACCTATTTTTTCCAGCAAATTCTGTTTTGGCTACATAGAATTAATTGCGTGGTCCCTTCTTGCGTAATGCTTCTTCATGTCCTTTTCGTACTTTTTCCTTCATTTTTCCCTTTTTTCTCTGCTCTCAATACTCCCTCGTTCCTGTCATTAGCAAGGTTTCCTTACTTTCGGCTAAGTATCTCATTAAGCTCTCGTGTTCGATACGCACGCAGCCTTCTACACTTATAAGCCCCCTTCCTTCATTTGCTCACTTCATATATATGCGATCATACCATTACTATTATTATTATCAATATTATTATTATTATTATTATTATTATTATTATTATTATTATTATTATTATCAATATTATTATTATTATCATTATTATTATTATTATCATCATCATCATCATCATCATCATTATTATTATTATTATCATTATTATTATTATCATT
>NC_069003.1:34840967-34843094 GCF_001194135.2 Octopus bimaculoides
TATATATATATATATATATTTCTCTTTCCCTCTTTAATCCACAGGATGGTGCTACAGCCTTACATCTGGCAGCCAAAAAAGGCAATATTGACATTTTGAAAGCCTTACTCGCTTCCGGAAGTATTTCCGATGATCGTGACGTCGTAAGTACCCGCCATTTTGTTTTCTTTATTCACCTTTTTCTTTATTTTGTCTGCCTTCTTTGGTTTTAATTTATGTTTTGTTTTCATGCAATGTGATTTGGTTTTTTTTTTTGCTTGTCTTAACTTTGCTTTTGTGTTTTTCTTAGTTTTCCTAGCTTTACCGTTTGTCCTATTTTGTCTTCTGTTGTATGTGTGTGTGTGTTTGCATATTTATGTCTGTGTGTTGGTGTGTATACGTGTATGTGTTTAAGTTTGTGGATAGAAACGTTAGTGCGTGTTTTATATGTGCTTTGTGTGTGTGTGTGTGTGTGCTACTGTGTGTACATGGGTGTATGTGTGTATGTATGTTTCTGCATGTCTGTACACGCGTTTCTGTGCTCGTTTGTGTTTGCGTGTGTGTTTGTGTGGTTGTTTGTGTGTGTTTTCCTGAGCAAAGTTTTATAGGGTGTTATTTCTTTGTTTCAGTACACGCACACACACGCTCACACACAGACACACACACACACATATGTATACATATATATATGTGTGTATGTGTATATATATACATATATATATAAATATATGTATACACATATATATACGTATATAAACACACATACGTATACACACACACACACACACACACATATATATATATATGCAAATAAATATGTGCGTGAGTGTGTATGTGTATGTTAGCAGGTGAATGTGTGCTTGTATACACTGGTGTATACATACCTGCATGCATCCATACAGATCTGTCATTGTGTGTGTGTGTGTGTGTGTGTGTGTGTGTGTACGTGCGTGTGTATGTATGTGTGTGTGTGTATATATGCAATAAGTACGTAGATGAATACTGTTTTATGTTTAATATCGGCTTCCATAGTATTTCAAACACTGCCGACTGCCAAGTTTTTTTTTGTCTTCCATAAATATCTCTGTAAACTTTTGTTGTTACTAAAATTTTAAAAATAAAATTTAAAAAAGAAACTCTTCGTAATTCTGGTAGAGAGACAAAAAAAAATGAAGATAAAAATGGTTCGTTTGTTTATATTCTTCCCGTTGCCGGTTGTCTTTTCAACCCTACGTGCTTCAACAATCAAATAAGATTTGGAAAAGAATTCATTGAATCAGAGTTTATTTGTCGTTAGAATGGAATTGCAAGTGAATCTAAAAACACAATATTCGGTGACGTGACAATATTAATAAAGAATTTCATATTATTTGCTTAATATATTGCATGTAATTATTATTATTATTATTATTATTATTATTATTATTATTATTATTATTATTATTATTATTATAATTATTATTATTATTAAAGACAGAAGCAAAAAAAGAAGAGGGCCATTGTTATCAAGTGAACGATATTTCGGCATCTAGTGTACCTTCCACAGGTTCAAAAAATAAACTTGTCAATCTACTCCATTTTTGGTAATATTTTATAGGTTTGAGATAACTCTTCCAATAGGTATTTAGAAGCAAAAAATGGTACCCTTCTTTTTTTTTTTAACATAGATATTCCCTTTATTTTTGTTGCTCCCAGACATAGAGTGAACCAGTGATTGACTTGTGGCAAATTTGTAACTAACCACGTGATTGCTCACACATTGCAAAATAAAAAGATATATAAAATAAAATTATGACTATTGCAGCCATTGCTTGCCATTTCTCCTACTATATAACGGCCATCTTTACTTCAAGTTGGTTTATATTTAGAAAGTCTCACATTCTTCTTTACGACATAGGGTTCCATCAGTTGCAACTGAAATAGCCGCCATATTTTTTTTTCGTCGTTTATGTTAGACAATCCTTCAGAACAATGTCTTTCTTTGTTTCTATTCCACTGACGTATATTATAAACCACCTGCATGACCTTTTGCCATTTCTAGAATCTTTATTTGCTGCTAATGGCTTAGAAATAGTCAACTAAACTTGCAGAAGAGGGGTAAGCGGTGTCCTCAATGTGGCTGCTGTTGTTTTGATGAGGCCAGAAGAC
>NC_069003.1:34844350-34846330 GCF_001194135.2 Octopus bimaculoides
GTGGTGGTGGTTGTGGTGATGCTGCTGTTGTTGTTGATGATGATCATGATGATCATGATGTTGATCATGATGGCTTCCTTCCCGAACGAACATGTAGCTTTGGGCAGAGTTGCTTGCTTTGCCGTTGATGGTGGAATTTTTACTAAACAAGAACAACAAAAGAACGAACGTAGAAAATATTAAACAAATACAGCGAAGCCTTCAATAACAAACTCATTGTTTTTAGTTTTTTTTGTCGAATAATTAGCGTTACAACATGGAGTAGACTAAGTAAATTTGTATTGTTGTAATCACATAACAGTTGCAACAACAACAACAACAATAAGTGGCTCACATGGCTTCTGATCTCAACTGATTGGAAGTGTTATCATGTACATTGTTTTGTTTTGGTATAAAAAGATGAGCTACATCAAATATTCTGCTCAATAGCATAAATTTGCTTGTCAGTTGTTTGACCGTAACCAGTTGAGCATGTCCCTTGGTGGCTGACGATATGTGCATCTCTGATCACGAGCAGAAGTAGTGGTGGGAGCATCATTGTCTTGTGTTGAGAGAAATTTGAGGAGGGGTTGAATAATTCGCCGCTCGAAACATCGATGTTTAGTTCATCATCTTTAAACAACCCTTATTCAGGGAACATTTTGAGCCCAATGGGTTACCTGAGGCGACCTGGATTAGCGACCTGAAGAAACTTCTAACTGGGCCCCACCTTCATATATATATTGTTCAAAATTTACAAAAGACAGATGAGACGGATGAGGGAAGCAACAAACAAGGTGCATTAGTTTCGCGTTGACGAAAAGTGGAAGAGTCTTTGACATTTCGAGTCTACGCTCTTCTGCAGAAAGGCATGAGAAGGGAAAAGAGAAGGAGAAAGGGAAAAGATGGAGAGAGAGAACAAAACAGAGAGAGAGAAAATGTGTCTGGATTAACGGTTGCACATGTTACACACACATGCACACACACACACACACACACACAAACAAACACACACACATATATTTTGATATTTCGCCTAGTTATATTGAGACTAATAACCTAGTGTAGAACTCAATAAGCGTATGGTTCAAAACACAATGTTAGATGCGCATAGAGTGGTAATAGAAACAAAGAGATGATACCGTAAAAGACAAAAGTTATGAGATGAACTTCATTGGCTTACAGTTGTTTCTGCTATAAGATGTGATGGACTCTTAGCTCAGTGCCATGATAACGTCCTATAGCTTCATCAGAGCTTTGAATATGAAGTGGGCTTTATTTGGCAAAGTTACATTTTCAGAACATACAGGTGTTATGAATAAGAAAGATTATGTTGATGGCTATGGAAAGTTCTTCCCCAAAGTAGTAAAAAGTATGCAAATATACGCATTTTCTATATATGGCAGTACGTATGTGTGTGTGTATATATATATATATATATATATATATATATATATATATGGGGGCAGTTATGAGGTGGGGGGAGAGATGGCACTCTTCTGACGAACTCTATCAATATTGAAACACGTTTTTTAAAGTCACAGTGTAGAGTCACAACTAGGAGAACTTACAAATATGCTGTATCGCTCCGTTTTTGCCATGATCATGTAATAAAGTATAAATTCCTGACAGGAATGGAATATTTAGCAAGAAGAAAAAAAAATGTGAGGATTGTAGGTAACATGTTGTTTGATGATTTTGAAACTAGTTTCCTGAGGATAGAATATTTGAATTTATTTTCTCTGTATGTGTTTGAACGGTATTGTCGTTGGTGACGCGGACGCTTTATTATTACTATTCATTCTTTTTTAAATAAAATGTATGTCTGAATACTACGTTTTGTCTTCCATTTTCAACCTATATGTGTGAGTCTGTGTGCGTTTGTGTATATACATGTGTGTACGTATCGACAGGTTTATATTTTCAATAATTATATATACACATATGTGTGTGTGACAGAGACAGAGACAGAGACAGAGTGTATATATATATATATATATA
>NC_069003.1:34847117-34855417 GCF_001194135.2 Octopus bimaculoides
TTTATGTATGTATGTATGTGTGTATGTATGTATGTATGTATATGCGTTGGTATGTGTTTATGCACATATGTCTTTATATTGTACAAATTACTGGTGCGTAAACTGTTTTATTTCAGTGTTATTCTGTACTAGAGAGTATATCTATAGATTTCAGCCGACACCATATTTGTGTGTCAGACATAAATATCTTGTCTCTGTGTACAGTAACATTGTAAACATGAAAAGAGAGATCGGCAGAACTAACTTCGCACCCGTGTGAAAATTTCGTGTATACGTGGTCAAATCAATAAGTATCCGGACTGTTGTCATAGTAACGAAGCTAGGTCATGCTGAGCGAAGACGCTTGGTGCAGATTGACCTCGAACTCTGCTGTGCATCCGCACTAAGTTTTAGCGTTCTCACTTACTTCTGCTGTTTACAGCAGTGCTTGGAAGGAAGGTGTGTAGCGTGTGATCGTCGCAGTAACCATGACAAAAGAAGTTGAACAGAGAATCTGCGTCAAATTTTGCCAAAAGCTTGGGAGTTATTTACTTTGAATTGTTATTATGTCATATCTGATTATCCTGTTATTACGTAACATGCTTCACGAAAGGGGGAGCGAGAAAAGAAAAGAGCAAAGAAAGAAAAAAAAGTCGTTCAGAATTTAGATATATACTTACTTACAAGCTGAGCAAAAGGTGTACGTACGCCGCTATATGTATAGATAAGTAACAAAAACAAAACAAAAAAACGGAACAAGAATGTAACGGACGACAATGAAAACATACGGACATATATGATTATACAGGTAATGTGGAAACGTAGGTTCTATGTGCACCTGTTCAATACTTTGTGTCTCTGCTGACCTTGTGCCAACATTTGAAACCGATATTATGTGTGTGTTTCTCTTTCCTTTTCCTTCTCCCTTGCTCTCCGCTTCTCCTACCCTTTCTCTAACTCAATCTCTCTCTCTCTCTCTCTCTCTCTCTCTCTCTCTCTCTCTCTCTCTCTCTCTCTCTCTATCTCTCTTTTTAATTCAGGATGGTCGTACAGCATTACACATCGCTAGTGAAAATGGCTATACGGAAGTGTGTGACCTACTTTTGGAATATGGTGCCAATCCGAATGCAGAGACGCTGGTAAGATAATTCATTGTTCATTCTGGGTACCGTGAAGGATTGGATTTATGGTGGCACTAGTTTGGATTATATATATCTTCTATGGCAGACATATTCTCCAGTGCTCAAAGAAAGAATCGTCAGATATAGTTAGTGATCATTCGTTTAAAACAAGCGGCCATGTTGCTTTTAAGCATGTTTTGATCTTACTGTCCAAATTACAAGGTGTAGAAGCTTATATAATAAATTATCATTAATTCTATTGAGTGACATTTCTGTATGAGTAAGTATACACACACACACACACACACACACATGTACATATGTATGCATTTATGTATGTATGTGTGTGTATGTATGTAATGTAATGTATATGTATGTATTGTTTTATTGGTGTGTTATTGAAGTTCCCATCAAAGCTCTGAGTTTGTGACGTAAGTCATTAACGCATTCCCTGTCGTCTGCTGGTTTCAGAAAGAAATGACGCCGCTCCATCTGTCAGCAAACCATGGACATACGGACGTCGTGGCAAAGCTACTTCACTTTGGCTGCGGAGTAAACGCTCAAAACTTTGTGAGTACATAACACTAGATCATCATCGTCATCACCGTCATCATCATCGTCATCATCGTCATCATCATCTCGTCATCATCATCGTCATCATCGTCGCCGTTATCATCATCATCACCGTCATCACCATCGTGATCATCGTTATCATCGTCATCATCATCACCACCATCATTATCATCATCATCAACATCATGATCGCCATCGCCATCATCACTACCGCCGTCAACATCTACTATCACAGTGGCCGTCTTTGTCACCAGATGACAACAATGGAGACTTACTCTGAGTAGCTCACCTCGTGTGATTCATTGAAATCACTTGAAATCCGTCAAAGTAACAGGTAACGTGAATCTCCTGTCAAACTCTCGATCTACGGGCTTCGTCCATTTTCCTTTTGTTTGAATCAGTAGTTTCCACTCAGGTAACCTCACAGTAGCCCTTTGCTGATACCGATCTCTCTGACCCCATACTCTGCCAACAGAGGTATGCCCCCTAAGTCCTGGCTGCCCCTCGATAGTCTTCCGTCTATCTGTCAATAAAAAAAGCTTACAGGTATTTCTTCCGGCTCTTTCCGTTCTGAGCTCAGGTCTCACTGTGGTCGACTTTACCTGTCATCTTTTCGGGGCCGATAAGAGTCAAGCCAAGGGGCTGTTTTAATCGACTGACCCCCTCAAAATTGTTGGTCTTGAGTCAAAACTAAAACGAATTATTATCAGCTGGCAGAATCGTTAGCACGCTGGACGAAATTGCTTAGCAGCATTTCGTTCGTCTACATGTTCGGAGTTCAAATCCCACCGAGGTCGACGTTGCCTTTCATCCTTTTGGAGTTGATAATTTAAGTACCAGTTGAGTACTGGGGTTGGTGTAATTGACTATCCCCCTCCCCCAAATTTCAGGCCTTGTGCCTAGAGTAGAAAGGGCTATTATTATTATTATTATTATTATTATTATTATTATTATTATTATTATTATTATTATTATTAAAAGAATATATATGTATAATATGTATGTATGTGAATGTATATATATATTGTATAGTGTATTTCTAGTATTGATTTGGTTTGTGTTTCGGTTGTGTGCTTGGCCTAATAGGCGATTAGTGTGAACATTTGCAATACATTATCTTCTAGACAAAGCAATAAAATTTCAATACATTCAAACATTCATTGAACAACCATCACTCGCCGCCATCTTCCTCGTTTGTTTTTCTATTGTCTTCGTTGTTATTTTAATAAAATGAATGAATAACTTCCAGAGCAGTGAAGCAGCTGATGTCTGCCGTTATTTGTCTCCGATGAATTGGTAGAATCATAGAGCGATGGACAAAATGCCTCATCGTATTTATGTTCAAGATTTTTATGTTCTGATTTCAAATCCTAATGAGGGTAACTTCATTCTTTATCCTTTCGGGGTCTGTACAAGATTTTGTTGTTAGTTTTATGAATAATAAAATTGGCTTTACTTCTACAATACACAAAACATCTTTTTTTTTCATTTCTTATACAATTTTAAATAATATTTAAATATAAAAATACAATAGCAGTTTTTAAACATCAAATGGCTAGGAGAGAGCATTCGAGTAAAATAGAAACCAAAGAAGTCCATAGGTAAAAAAAAAATGGTTGAGAACCACAGAACTAAATGCTCTCTTCCCTCGTGTGGTATGTTATAAGTCAATAAATTCTGTCTGTATTAATCTTTTAAGGTTGTAAAGATAACGTTAACAATTAATGTAGTAGCACTGCTAACACAGCAGAACAAGGAAGTGACTTATAAAAACGTTTATTCTACTTTGTAGTATATTGATGGTTGCATAACGAAATACCTTGTGTTTAGAAGTCATTAATCTTTTTTTTCCTTCTTTGTTTACTTTATTTCCAGCAAGGAAACACTGCCCTACATTTGTCCGCCATGGGGAACCATGCAGATACTGCCAAAATTCTTGTACAAGCAGGGTGTGAACTAGATTTACCAAATTACGTAAGTAAATTCCAGAATAATAAGTAACAATTCCGAGTAGTGGGTTTGTTAAACTGTCACAACGTTGGAGCTGATGTCTCGCTGCATTTATTTACGATTCGTACATACTTAGTTCGAATCCCACGGTTAAACACTTCCATCTGGAACCTTGGACCTTTCTAGCAAAATCCAATCTGCTGCAAGTGTTCGAATCAGTTCTCCAGTTTAAAGCTACTTTTCACCTTCTCTTCTCCGCACAACTCTCAGAGACCCTGCACCGAGTCATAGTTACTGCCTTCCTTCCAGTTTAAAGCAAATTTTAGTCCCTTCTACCAGTAGATCGTCGTACCGTATCTAGTTTCTGTATTTCTTTAATGTTGCTGTATATTCCTTTGCAACGAGTCCTTTGTTTTTTCTTATTTATTTGCAGAGGTTGCAGACCCCACTCCATGCTGCTGTAGAAAGTGGATTAACAGAAGTTGTAGAAGTCCTGTTGGCTGGTGGGGCCAGTCTGGACGCCAGAGAAAAGGTCAGAGAAGCTGCCTTTAACTATCAGAGTTATGTTTCCCCACGATTTTAACAATGATAAAAACTAGATTCTAATCTTCAATCTACGAATATAAATTATCAGAGGACTATCAAAATTTTGTAACAATAATAAAAGCTGATCCCAAGAATATAAAATTAAAGCTAGAATCCAACTACCTGATCGAGATTGGCTGTACCTATCAAATGATATTCTCCATTTTTATATGTTTTTTTTTCTTGTTGTTATTGTGTGTCTCTGGCGTATTGTCTTTTGCATTGCCATAGCAGCGAACTGTTCTTAGGGATATCAGAGTTATAACTCACGTGAAAACGTTTAAACAGGAATGTAAATAGTGCAATGGAGGGGGGTGGATGGAAAGAAAGGAAGACATATGGAGAAGAAAAACCTATTTCAGTCGACAATTCGTTCTTGTTGAGAGTTGAAGCACTTTACGGAGATGAAGACAGTTGAATAACCTCGTAAATTCTCGTGCATCGAGAGGAACCGAAGAAGTGAAAAACAGCGAGAGAGAGAGAGAGAGAGAGAGAGAGAGAGACGGGGGAGAAAAACTAGTAAAATATTCAGTCGCCAAATGCTTCTGCTGGGCTTGTTATCTATTTATTTATTTGTTTCTGTCCTGTTCTAGTTTAAAGCAACAGGAATTGAATGAAATTGTTTAAGACAGGTAAAGAGACAAGCCAAATCGATTTATTAAAAAATGAATAAACGAGAGATAAAAAGATAAAAGAACAAACAAACAAAAAAATGATTTCAGAAGTGAAGGAACGACGTTAACATGCAGGTAGCCTGAGGTGGTACAATGGTTGACTAATAGAATTAATTATGTTGCATAAAACAACTACAAGAATACGGGTGCTTCTAACAGTCGACACTTCTCATTTGCAATGTAGGTTTTATTCTGCAGAGGCCTGTTTGAAATATGCTGCTGTTGCATTATCCATGGGGCATGGACGCCTCGTCATAGTTACGAAATGTTATTGTCGTGTGTACGCCACAGGCATATAGAAATAAAACAGTTTTCGGCAATACAACAATCCCAATGATGATGACGATAGTAATAATAATAATAATAATAATAATAATAATAATAATAATAATAATAATAATAATAATAATAATAATAATAATGACAGCGAAACGGGCTGATTACTACCTAGCTCAGATACCAGGAAACCCCAAAATGGCTGAAGTTCAAAAGATAGTGCTCATGGGAACTGCCCATATCCTACGTAAAATACTGTCTATGTGATCTCAAATTTTAAAGCAAACACATAATTTTCTTATGGTTTCTTAAACATTCACTTAAACAAAACTGTACAAATCCAAATATATGGTACCCTAGGCATAACACCTACATGAACTTCTAACTTGTTGTCTCTTGAGGTCTCTGGGTGAGACTTGGATCCAACATATACAAATGCAAAACAAAAGTCAAACATAAAATAATAATAATAATAATCTTTTGTTATTTTGGCACAGAAGATGAGAACATTGGTCGACGAAATTAGAAATCGAGGCTGTAAAGACTTAGTGTTACAGTTTATTTGATGGTATTGTAAACAGGGGAGGTAATTTAGAGTCTATTCATTAATCCACTCCGCCCACTACTCCTGAGAGGGTGGTGGGAGTAGAGTCGTCAAGCACCTCTTTCATAGGGTCTTGTCTAAAGCGACTGTCATTAAAGTTTCTGTGCAATATGTATGTATTTGTGTATGTATTCGGGTCCAATAATTACAGGTATAAATCTGAACTTCTAATCTGGGCAGAGTAACTATAGATTTCTCAATGGTTCAGCGTAGGTAGTTTCTTTTTCGCTAATCTTTATTTTTATGTTAACATCCGCAGTTTCTCTTTATCCCAAATCACTATGTCGGATCCATTATGCTTATATTTTTTTGAGAATTTCGCTGGGACATTCCACCAGCACTCTTTCATATAATGAGTGCTTATGGCCTCTACTATACTGTGAGTTCTTATCTCTTTATATATGTATGTATCAATCTATGTATGTACGTATGTATATACATTATGCGTACTGTTTAAAATTTGTGAACAGATCAACTATGATAATGTTGTGTTTTTGTTTCAACGCAGTCGGGAAAGACCAGCCTTCAGTTAGCATCTCGAGGGGCTCACGTTGCCTTAGTCGACACAATCATTAAAGCAGAACGGTACTACTCAACGGCACGGGTGAGTGGTTTTCCTCTCCCACTTTTCCTTTATATCTCTTCACACTCGACTGCATTTTATTTCACGCAACACGGAACAACTAATATTTCTTGGTATATATGAAGAATATTACACTATGCACGCTTACTGCACTTCGCGCGCGCGCGCACATACACACAAATACACATATACATACCTACCTACCTACATACATACATACACACGCATACATATATACATACATAATACATACATATATACATACATATATATATACATTCATACATACAAACATACATACATACATACATACATACATACATGCATACATACATACAAACAGACACAGATTTTCCAAATCCAGTCTGTAAGTGGCACAATGAAGATTTGTAAGACATTCTAAACATTCTGCATCTGAGATTCTTTAGATGACTAACTGCGCACACTTGGGTGTATGCATCAACAGTTCAACCAAAACCAAAACTCTACCACATATTTACAAAGACTGGGAACTCACTTAACTCAAAACGTCTTTTGAAGTTTCAGGTTCAAGCACTGATTTGAATTTTCTTAAGAAGAACTTCAATAAAATGCCAAGCAAAACCTTTCTGGATCCATACTGGCACTTGGCTACCCATGCAATCCCATTCATACATAAGATCTGTACTAGTAAGCAATTCTTTACCATTGTAGGAATATCACAACAACGACCTAGGTTATGTTGAACCTCATGCTTATCTGAGAAGACCAACCCATCCCTCAGCTGAACAAATGAAAGAAATTCTATGGAGACTATCAACGAAACAGCTAAAGAACAACGAGTGGAAGAAGTTGGCTTTGTATTGGAAATTTAAACCAGAACATATCCAAGCCATCGAGCATCAGTATGTGGGTAGGTGATCCTTGACATTCTGTCGTTCTTTTATTCTTTCATTCGTTTGTGTATATGTATGCCTTTGCGAGTGTGTGTGAGTGAGTGAGTGTGTGTGTATGTGTGCGTGTGTGTGCGCGCGCTTACAAAGAATAAGTCCTGGGGCCGATTTGTTCTACTAAAGGCGGTGCTCCAGCATGGTCGCAGCCAAATGACTGAAATAAGTAAAAGAATTCAAGAATACAAAAGTATGGACGTCACTCATCATATATTCGTTCTTATTCTATTCCTGGCAGGTCCCAACAGTTACAAAGAACACGGATTCCGTTTATTGATAATATGGTTACATGGAATACGAAAAGATGAGAATATCATGAAACTACTATTTGAAGCTCTTGTGGCGATTGACCGTCGAAATCTCGCGGGTAAACATCCAACACTTTCAGTTTTGTTGAAACGATTTCTTCCAAAATAATCTCATTATTCTTGTTTATTTACTTTTTAGTACGATATTTCATTAAAGTGGTAATGGAGTGTTATGGCAATGAGCATGACGTTTCTTCCAAGACTTCGTGCCCAGACGATGCTAAATTATTTTACACATGTCTGCTTTATTTACATTATTTACAATTGACGGATATTTGTCCTCATCTTGTTTCTTGTTGACACAACGTTTCGGCTGATATTCCCTCTAGCCTTCACCAGGTGTCTTGGGGATATTTCGAACCTGGGTTCTCATTCAGCGCTCGGTGAACAGATTTATGGTCAAGGACGCCTTAGACGTGATCGTCCCATTTGATATATCTAGGACAACATGGCTTACTGTGTCGTCCGTTTTTAACACGTTAGGATGACACTTGAGGGAAGTTAGCTCCTGTTTCTAACAGTTCGAACTACCAGGCAAAATTCCTTTCGTCGATTCGGCAATGGGGATTTAACGATGTTTCTCTAATATTGAGTGAATGATTTGAGAATGCAAATATTGCACATCAATAAGTGATGCTGTGGGTGGCAGTGATGCTTTCTAGACAAAAACGTCCAGGACTAGTTGTTGATAAATTCTAATATTTTTCCATGTATTATT
>NC_069003.1:34857928-34861153 GCF_001194135.2 Octopus bimaculoides
TTTTTCATGAACCATATTTAAAGAAAAAAATTGAAATTGAAATAAAATGTTTAAAATTTTTTTTTCACCTTTCTTTTTTTTTATATATATATATGTGTGTGTATTTATTTAATCCAAACTAAAAACTTGAGAAAATAATATTATTCTTCGGAGGAAAAAAAATGTCGAAAGAATGAGAAAAACACGCTCAAAAAAGAACTTGTTTATTGAAGATATAAAATATAAGGAAATATCCAGGAAAATTTCACGTATTTGATGCCGTTCAAAGATTTGATCACAACTAGAATTATTTTAGATGGACTTATCCTGAAAAAAAAAATGAGGAAAAGAATAAAACACAAAACCAGATATTGTTAAACTCGTTGTTTTTGAATACTCCATAAGTTTTCTATTGGATTTAAGTCAGAGGATCGAACAGGCCACTTCGTCATCCGAGGTCCGTAGAAGCCTAATTGTTGCAGATACTCTGTAGTTTTCTTTGCAGAGTGCTAAGGAGTATCATTTTGCATGAATATTATTGTTGTCTTGAAGGTGATTGCCTTGAAGGCGATTATCAGACCACTCGTTAATAATTTGGAACACTAAAAGTTCATGGAAATCATGCAAATGGCTGCGATTTGTTTACACTTGCGCAAAACCTCATATATATATGTGTGTGTATAAAGGAATACAAAAAATGGGACAAGAACGCAAAACATCCAGTTAGATGATACAAAAGACGGGTCATTCGAAGTTTTCTTTACTCAAGATAAAAAACCCAAGGCTGTGAAAGTTCTCAGAATATATATTAATTATTTCAAGGATATAAATACATCTTTAAAGGTATGTCAGCATCCAGGCTCCCTAGTTTTATCCAGTGTATCGGTGAAATAGTAAAAGATGTTAGCTTCACATTGATGGATATGGGTATATGACCATTTATGTATAACAAAAAGAAAATGGAGAAATTGATACGCAGGCATCAATTTATTGAAACAAATCTAATTTCGAACATCAAACTCATAGTACTATATATAATACTCTAATATAAATCATTATTATTTAGGTCACTGCCTGGAATCGAACTCAGAATTTTGGGGTTAGTAGCTCGCGCTCTTAACCACTACGACATATGCGCGTAGGATTTTAAAATCTTTTTTTTATATATTGTGTTCGTTCGTGCATATATCGAGGACCACTTGCGAATGATGATGGGAAAATATAATTTGCCTCATGTTTTTAACATCGCCATCTGTCCTCAGAGCATCTTGGACATAATTTTTATCCCTTTACTTTTTTTGATTGTAACGAATGTAGACGATATGTTGACTCTCAACATTAACATACATATCAACCAGGCATTGCCGAGATAGATCACGATAGATGTGTAATTGATTTGATTGTTCTGGTCTTAACATCAGGTGGTAAGAATAGAAGTCATTTGATGACACCTTTTTGTTTGTAATTGGCTCTCCTGTTGCAGCTTCCGTCAGTGGAATATGGAAATGATACCCATCTTGTCCATTCGACAGAATAAGAGGATACTAGGGAGTATCATAAGAGTAATGAGTCTCTGAAACACGTTTAAGGTTGATATCTCAAGCACGAATATGTCAAATTTCCCTTGACATAAAGATGGCTGCTTCATTAGTTGTGGGCTCATTAAAACGGCGTAAACACACGAACGCAGAAACACACAGATACTCACAGACACATAGACACTCATAGAATTGATAATATTGGAAACAGCAAAACGTACACTCACGAAATTCAAGCGAAACGAAATGTAGTCAATATAGGTGCAAAACATACTTTCTGTAGCATAGTTATGATACAAAAACATATTTTAGGGAATATTTCTAAAATATATATATATATATATATATATTGGCTTGTACGATATTGTAGAAGACTATGCAGTGGGATTGAACTTGTAACCATGTGTTTGGGAAGTAAACTTCTTACAATACAGCCGTGCCATACCCACCTCTATCTATCACAATGAATCATATTTATTCAATACAAGTTATAAAAATGAACACAGATGTTGTTTTGTTTTTTTATAAATATATTTTTATTCCAAGAGCACAACGATGTTACAATATGTTGGTTGTTTAACATTTAAGATATTTCCACAAAGAAAACTCGAAGTGTTTTCTTTCTGTTTTGTTTTTGTTTTGTTTTTTAATTTGTTCGATTTTTCTTTTTGAATTTCATTTATGTACAGTTTAGTAATAAAAATTACTTTAGTTTCACCAAAAAAAAAAAAAAAATACAAAATTGTAATTTATGGATCATTTCAGAGATATAAACTTCACAACCTTCAATGGTTTTAGTTTGAACAAATCGACCCTTGCATTTATAGTTTAATGTCTGGTTTATATTCTGTTTGTTCTTGTTTACTGGATCACTAGGTTACAGGGACGTAAACAAACTAACATTGGTTGTCAAGTGATGGAAATTGGTGACAGACACAATCACATACACACAAGTATGTGCGCACATGTGTATGAATGTATGTGTCAGTATATGTGTGTGTTTTTGTGTGTGTCAGTGTGTGTGTGTGTGTGTGATAAGTGTTAGTGTAGACTAGTGATAAATTTGGTACAGCAGTGAAAGCTCGGGGTGGGGATTTGGAGAAGGCCAGTTGAGCAAAGACTTAAAGAAATATTGGTGGTAATTTCGGAGTGCTTCAAATACATTAAGACAAAAAAGGTTATCATGACCACCACAAATTGGAATAAGTCAGTATGTTAGTCTGTTAGGGAATGTCGTGTAGGTTTACTACAAAAATTATGTGGGAGGTGAGACAGAGACAGGAAGAGAGGGAGAGGGTATTGCCATTGTTGATAAACTAGTTGTCTACGAGTAGCAGATGGGAAAAGGAGAGACAGATAAAGATGTGACCTCTCAAACAATCATTGAATAAAGAAGGAGTAACGGATGAAGGAAAATATGGAACGTCTTGTAAAAAGTGTTTTGAATTTATACACATGCTAAAGTTCAAAAAGGTCAATAGGAATGGAATTTAATCGGTTTATCTGAACTGAATTCATTTGGCAAATTTGACAGATAGCACGCATAAATTCAGAGCACAAGTTCTGAGAATAACAGACAGACACTTGTAAATCATAGTTTCAATTTCTGGTAAAACATTTTGTATATGTACACATACACACACCATATGTGCATCCTTTCATACAAATATACAGTTTATATGTATATATATATATATATATATATATA
>NC_069003.1:34861163-34861888 GCF_001194135.2 Octopus bimaculoides
ATACATACATACATACATATATATATATATATATATATATATAACAAACACGTGCCATATATCAGTGTTTTTCAACCAGGGCACATATGGTCCCTGGGGAATCATGAAAGATTTTTCAGGGGTCCACACAGCAAAACAGTAAATTCGAGATCTGCAATAAGAGTCCCTAAAAAAAAATATCAATTTAAATGTTTGTATTGGTGTTACAAGAAACAGCTAAGTTTCTTTCTCTAACACTTTACTCAGTTCAACCAACACAAGTGAATGTACGAAACTATGATCTTACTCTCAAGAGCGCAACACCCTAGCGACTAAGCCATGCAATACCCTAGCAACTGAGACATCCTTATATTTTGTTCAAAATGCTCAGAAAGTAGAAAGCTATGAAATGAAAAGTAGAGTTATATTTAGAATCTCTCCCATCAGTGGGAGATCAAGAAATAGCCAGATGTATTGGATGACTATTGCCTTGTCATTGCCTGTTACAACACCACATTTAGTGGCAAAATATATAAATACAAAGAACAGTGGGGTACAAAATAAATTAAGGAATAAATATATAAATAAATACAAATAAATAAACATCTATACAGATATATATATATATATATATATATCATCGTAAATATATATATATAAATATAAATATATATATATATCATCGTTAATTATTAATTCTATTACTAATTGACGATTCCCTGCCCTTATTCTTGTATATATATATA
>NC_069003.1:34863898-34865187 GCF_001194135.2 Octopus bimaculoides
AATATAGATTCTGACTATTTTTATCTTGGGAAAGGATAAAATTTGGTTTTTCAGTGGAGGAAGAAGTTAGACATCACTTAAACATTATTATCTTTCATCATTTCTGTAAAACACACACACACACACACACACACACACATACACATGTATATACATATATATTTGACGCATAGTGAGGGATGATAGTGTAAATAACACTGCTTTACAGGTGCGGAACCAATAACGGCTCTATGACTAGTCATAACTTCGAACTTCCTAACAAAACTGCATTATTGTTTTAAAGCTTTAAAGCAAAGGTTTCTAAAGTAGGTACTACCTCCTGCCCCCTGGTGGGCGTTGAGACAGTCCAGGTGGGCGTTAATGCCTAGGGAGGTGGTAGTAGAGGGGAGGGGTAAAGAAAAAAGGGGCGTTGGGAGGAAGGCAGTGAATAGGAAGATGTTTTGAATTTATTATATTGTTATAGCATTGTATACAAATTATATATTATATTAAATACCAAATTATTCATAGTATATATATATATATATAGAGAGAGAGAGAGAGAGAGAGAGAGATTAGTAAAACATAAAATATTTATTTATACATGAAAATAGGGTGTGCTTCTCTGTCGGATAGATGAACTAGTGATGATGATGATGATGATGATGATGATGATGATGATGATGATGATGATGATGATGATGGTGATGATGATGATGATGGTGATGATGATGATGATGGTGATGCTGATGGTGATGATGATGATGATGATGATGATGATGATGATGATGTGTATGTGTATGTGTGTGTGCATGTGTGGACAGATAGTTTCAAGCATTTTCAATTGTTATCCATACATCAGCCAAATATAGCACCTACTTATAAATTAGGAATACTGAAATAAACAGATTGGCCTGAAAGGGACACAGCTTGGATTTTAACCGTATCCGCATCATTTAGGATTTTTCTTTATAAAAAGTCAAAAGTAAAAAGAGCCAAAAGGAAGAGTAAGTACAGTTAGGCGGCTTTTTAATCACTACAAATGTTTCGAAAAGAATACTACTGGCTATTTGGGAATTCGAAGGGTGAACGAGCTCTATTTGGACTCTTATACGTTCTTAACAGAACACACCTCAACGGATTTTCTTCATATGTTCTTTGACTTTAAATATTTCACCTTCTCGTTACCAAATGTAGGGAGTAAAAAATTTAAGCAACATTTCTATGTAGACTGGTTGCAGATGTGAGAATGACTATACTGTTGTAATTCATATTTCTGTTGGACGAGAGTTGTTGTACCAAATGCCAAG
>NC_069003.1:34866447-34869804 GCF_001194135.2 Octopus bimaculoides
TATATATATATATATATATATCCCCAATTTAACCAATAATCATTCCTCACTTGATTTTTAATGACAGCCAGACTCAGGCTGCGGGAAACGGAACTCAGCAATCGACTCTAATGCACTTAGACGCCTCATTCCATTTCTGAGATGCTCCTCCTCTTCTTGTGACTTTGCTTGTCTGTTGTGTTCTTTTAAATTTAAACAGATGTCACAGCCATCCTCGTATAAACAATTGCTCAGATTCTGCAAGTATAATACAATAGAACATGTAGTATAGAACAATGGAACATGTAGTAATTTCAGTTTAATATTTGAGAGATGAGGAATTATGTACATTATTTACATTATTTACATTTTACAGATATTTCTCCTCATCTTGATTGTTGTTAGCATAACGTTTCAGCTGATGTACTCTCCAGCCTTCATCAGGTGTCCTGGGAGAATTAGCAAACAAGCTTTCCCCATTCACTACACCAGCAGTGCGCTTTCGAGACGCACGCTTAAGTTCTTCATGCCGAATACGTGCTCTCTCAAAAGTGTCGAACCCCTCCTTTAATCTGCTTCCTCCATCTGTGGCGATGACAGGCATTGCTCTCCCAGTCAGTCTCCTGCATATCACAGGCCTTTAATAAGGACTTGACACAGTCCTTAAATTGCAGCCTTGGTTTCTGCCGAGGTCTCTTTCCATTCACAAGTTCCCCATATAGCATCTGCTTAGGAATCCTGCTATCTTTCATTCTAATAGGGTTTCCAGTCCAATGTAACCAGTTCTTGTACATACAAGCATATACACACATGCATACACTCATAGATACATACATACACATCTCAGGGGGAACTTTCTAGGTGCAATCCCATGGTCATTATAGATAGGTATATAATAATAAGATTAAGTAAGACCCTGATACTTAATTACATACGTTTATACATATATTTATATATACATATATACACACATATTATGCATATATACACAAATATATATATATATATATATATATATATATATATATATATATATATATACATATATATATATATCAAAATTAATTTACGAAGGTGTCATTAATTCTATTATTATCCAATGTAACTATTTTAAGAATAATAATAGCAGAATCAATGACACAGGCGACACCAGAGTATTTTGGACGATTTAATAGCGAATTTTGATTGTTATTTCAAGCAGGTAGACATGCTTAGTATGTCCTATGCAAATATACATATTTGCATACACACACACACATATATTATATATATCCATACACATGCTTACATGATAATGGACAGACAAATAGACAGAGAAACAAAAGGGCTTAACAAAAAATTGTAATTTGTTACAAACACTGACCTCCAGGTGGTTCTTGACTGTGGTTTTGCGGGAATTGTCGCAGGGATGGTTTAATTCTTCCAAATTCTTGCCGCACTCTTCGAATTTCTTTTTGGCTAAGTATTTTTGCTCATTAATCAGGTAACTATGTGCCAGCCATTCCTGGATATCCACCAAGATATAATGAACCGAACCAGACTTTATCATATCATGCTCTGCTTTCTCCAATATATCTATAGCTACTGATAAATTTCCACTAGAAATAATAAAAAATAAAACATGAAAACAATATATGTAAACCATTGCAGCGTGGAAGGTGTTTATAAGCCATTTAAGAAACACACAAAAACCGTTAGATTCACTTCAACATTTAAATTTAATTTGCCAAAAATATCTCTGACTGAAAATATCATACATGCATGGGGTTACGATTCTATGCATCCAACAAAGTATTATCATTAAGCTGAAACTGTTGCTAAAGTAAAAACAAACGGAATGGTGAAACTGTTTTTTCGTTTTCTGAAAAAGCAACGTTTTGGACTTACAACCCTTTTGCATAATAGCAACGATTTGTTTCGAGTGGTTTTCAGTAAAAATATAACTGATATTTAACACTCAATACGTATTCATACATATGCATACACACACACACACACACACACACACACACACACATATATATATATGCGTGTGTGTGTGTGTGTGTGTGTGTGTGTGTGTGTGTGTGTGTGTGTGATAGAAAGAGAAAACTATGCATTATTGTCTAAGTAACCTTTCATGGGTGTCTAGAGGTAGAAAAATAACAGAATGCATGAAATACACACAAACCTAGGGTACACGGATTCATAAATCATTTAATTAAGGTTGTATTATATGTGTCTCAGTTATTAATTAATTATGGATGATTTGTAGGAAAATTTGTTGTAAAAAGAGAAAATTAATTGCAAAAACAAGAAAAGAAAATGTTTTCTCAAAATGGAAACTTCATCAGTTTACCTACCAAAGTAATTTCTTTAAAATGAGTTTTCTAGTTTACAGTTTGTTTGTGTGACTCATTTATGGCGAAATTTCCGACAACAAATTTTCCAATGGCAAAAATATTCACAGCAAATTTTCTGGACATGCTTAAACACACATTTCCTTAACCCTTTAACATCCAGATTACTTTGTCGAATGTCATGCTTATATTTTCACATTTTCTAAAATTAATCCTGTATTATCTTGTAGTTTTGAGATTTTGAAGAAGAGATTTTTTATTTTTTGAATGATATTGCAGGGTGAGTGCAAGAGGTTGGATCTGGCCAGTTTGACCATAAACGAGGTTGAATATGTGTGGGCTGGATATGCCCAGTTTAATGTTAAAGGGTGAAAGAGACGTTAGTTAACAAAATTCTAAAGAAATACAAATTACCACACACACACACACACTCAGAGAGTTTATTTTTCCATAGCAAATCCCTATAAAGAAGAGATGTTTTCACAAAACACCCCCATAAAAAATCTCATTCATTAGAAATATAGCCAATAGACATGGTTTTAATTACTTTTTCAAAAGATTGTTTTAAAGAAAAATCATTCAGTTAAAAAAAAGCCTTACACACCCATAAGAAAAGGGGGAAAAGAAACAAAAGTAAAGGAATAATAATAAAATGAAAGAAAAATAAAAGAAACAAACAAATAAAGAAATGCCCACTACCAACTTTGGAAGAAACTATAAGGAAATTAAAAAACCTCTTCCACTTATAATTGCAAGAAATACTAACACCACACCTCAAAAATAACAAATAAAAATAAAATAAAATAAAATAAGGTATTCCAGTAGAATGAGGTACAATTGCAAGTAAAGGGTAAATTGGAAAAATAATAGCAATAATAGCAATAATAATAACAAACCAATCATAAAATGAGAGAACATTAATAAGAAAAATTCTATAAATAAGTATAAGATGAATAAAAATATATGAAAATTAATTTATGACATAAAATTAAGAATATATATCAAATATATATATATATATATATATATATATATATAT
>NC_069003.1:34869814-34879954 GCF_001194135.2 Octopus bimaculoides
TATATATATATATATATATATATATATATAAATATAAAATACATATATCGATCATAGTAAGACGTAAATTCAAAGTAGTATTATTAGCATACTACAGTAATATGATAAAAATATAATATTTATGAAAGGATTCATAAAATTATCAGAGAATATAAAGCACTGGTGTGATGAGATAAGAAATCAGGTGAATATCAATCACCTAGTAGCGGATATAGAACAATGAGAAATGAAAACATAAAAACAAAGACAGAAGACGAACTTTTTTTTTAACAACGAAAAGAACAAACAGAGAAACAAGACAGGCAACATAAAGAATATTTCCCTTCTTCAGTTGTCCCTGTTCTATCTACTCCGCGTTTCGAAGGCAAGGACAATACGCGACTTCATTGGAACAGTCCTTCCCGCAAAGCAAATTAAATATATATATATATATATATATATATATATATATATACACATACATATATATATGTATGTATGTAGTTGCAATTTACAGAAAAACAAAAGACGAAGACAGGTGTATGAACAACAAACAGGTGTATTAGTTTGACGCTCAGAAAAGTGAGAAAGTCTTTTACATTTCGAGCCTACGCTCTTTAACAGAAAGGAATAAGAGAAAATAAACAGAGAGAGAATAAAAGAATGCTTTAGTGGCTATCGCTCGATCATGGTGGCTGATATATATATATACATGTATATATATATATATATGTATAACGTATATATAACACACACCTACATACACTACATATATATATATATATATATATATATATTTATATGTGTGTGTGTGTGTGTGTGTGTGTGTACACATGTATTCAAGTATTTGGATTGTTATTGTACAATACATTGGTTTAATAACTTTTATTTACATAATAATTATTTAACACAAGTAAATTTCATAAGATTTTTTTCTAAAATGTTCTATTTGAATATATTTGAATATATTTGAACATATTTGCAATTCCTTTTTTCTTTCTTTTACTCTCTCTTTCTCTCTTTCTCTCTCTCTCTTCAACCGGATGCACAATAGGGTCAAGTGAATTAATTAACACCACTCAACACCTTAATTAAGAAAACATCTGCAAAAGTCAACAGACATTCCAACACACAGGATGCAAAACGACATGCAAAAAGTTTGCTTTGCAGTCAGACATTTCATTGGCACAAAAAACTTGCAGAAGCAGAACAGCTACAGTAACTACTACTACTACTACTACTACTACTACTACTACTACTACTTCATTAACAACTATACATAATCAAATTTCACTGACCAAGAGGTGCCCGGATGTAGTCTTCTTGGCCAATTCTGTTAGTTAAGCTGAAATTACTTCTGGGCTTCCATCTTGGAATAGATAGCAGAATAGATGAAGTTCGAAATGGAACTTTTGCATGAGATTGTATTCCTGAAGATTCCATCATCCTGGCTAAAAATTCATTCAGTATCAGACAACGTGTAAACTAATTTCTCTTTGTCCTCGAAAAGGAAGCAGTGCCTTTTCTGTACCCTCAAAATACCAATTTAGGGCAGCATTTGCAGGTAACTGCACCAGTATTCTATACATGGAAAATGCAGTGTCTGCCTGATCTTTGGGATAGAGGCCCAGTTACAAGCAGGGATTGCATATAAAACAGCTGTTCATTAGCTGGTGCCTCAGAACATGGAAAAGCACAGTTCAAATGGTTGAGCCAAAAGTATAGCAACTAATATTGATCTCTGGTTTCTTGTCACCAATGAGAAGTAATATGAATTAGTGTGAAGGGCTGAAGTACTGAGAGAGGATATGTGTTCGGTAAGAGTAAGGACCCCCAAGATCATATGGTCTAGTGAGCCCACCGGTGCCATTCCAAATTGTGGTCTGTTGTGGGTGCTAAATGAAGGCTGTAAGACTATTGGTGCAGAGCAGAAGGCCCAGTATGTGCACATATGGCAGCAAAAATTCACTTGTGGGATCTCTACTTTAAGAGAATTTAGACCCATCAAGAGAGAGAGAGAGAGAGAGAGAGAGAGAGAAGGAATGAAAGAAAGGAAACCAAACGAAAAAGAAACAGGCTGCAGTTAGCAAGAGCCACTTCAACAGGTTGTGGCCTCAATACCATGATGAACTGTTGAAACCTCAGTTCCAGAACTCAACAAACAGTTGCTCCCACCTTCCAGCAAGACCTATCATCATGTTTTTACAGACAAATTACAAGTTGTTTTTTTGTTTTGTTTTTGTATAATGCAGTAACGTCCTCTCAATGACAAACTGTAAATGAAAAATGCTAAATAACAAAACAGACAAAAATGAGTAAAAAAATATTATACATCAAGATGAAAGTTGCAAAAGAAAATATCATGATTTTTCTACAGGCTGCAACACAAGGAAAACTAATTCTAATAATTTGCACTGATGCAACAATAACAACAACAACAACCATGACAGCAGCAGCAGCAGCAGCAACAACAACAACGACAACAATCCTTTCTACTATAGGCACAAGGCCTGAAATTTTTTTTTGTGGGGGGGGGGGACAAGTCGATTACATTGACCGCAGTGTTTCACTGGTACTTAATTTATCAACCCTGAAAGGATGAAAGGCAAGGTCAACCTCGGCGGAATTTGAACTCAGAATGTAAAGTCAGACGAAATACCACTAAGCATTTCACCCGGCGTGCTAACAATTCTGCCAGCTCACCTCCTTAATAATAATAATAATAATAATAATAATAATAATAATAAATATAGTGACACTATAAATATAGTTGCCTTTCATCCTTTTCCTGGTCAATAAAATAAATACCAGCTGAATATTGGGCTTGATGTAAATGACTCTGCCCCACCCACCTGTACCCCCAAATTTCCGGCCTAGTGCCAAGATTTAAAGCCAATCTTATGTATGGTGTTTACGGCAGTATGCTGCCATAGTTGTTGGCATTCCCAACCAAATGTTTAGCGGCATTTTGTCCGTCTTTAATTTCTGAGATCAAATTCCAATGAGGTCAACTTTGCTCCTCATCTTTACGGGGTTGATAAAAAATAAGTAACAATTGAGTATCTAGGTCGATGTATCTGACCTACACCACCTCCACCTGAAATTGCTGGCATTGTGCCAAAATTTGAAGCCAATATTATGTTCTGATTATGGCCACACTTAAACATGTTTCCTTTGAAACCTGTGTGTTTTTTTTTGTGTGCTACTTGCAGAGGTCACATGTTGTGAGACACATAGCATAAAAAAGCAATACATGTGAGTGTGTGTGTGTGTGTGTGTAAGCACATAGGTGGTGCAAAACAAGCTGGTAAAAATAGCAGTCAAATACCAAAACGTAGGGTGAAATACTTCTTTTATTAAAGCCGAAAATATCTTCACAAACTGTTACTCAGAGTTTTATGTGACCGTTCACCAGACACTTGTGATGTCACAACTGTTTTATCACAGCTGTTTGATGAATAGTCATGTGAAACTCTGAGTAACATCATCATCATCATCATTTAACGTCCATCGTCCATGCTGGCATAGGTTGGATGGTTTGACCAGAGCTGATAAGCTGAGGGGCTGCACCAAACTCCAGTCTGATTTGGCATGGTTTCTATGACTGGATGTCTTTTCTAACATCAACCACTCCAAGAGTATAATGGGCACCTTTACGTGCCACCAGCACAGGTGCCAGTTGCATGACACCAATATCTGCCATCACTACAATTTCACTTGGATTAATGGGTCTTCTTCTCAAGCACAGTATATTGCCGAAGGTCTCGGTTGTTTGTCATTGCCTCTGTGAGGCCCAACATTCAAAAGTTGCTTTTACATGCCACTAGTACAGGTGCCAGATACGTGACACTAGCATCATCCACATTGCCTCCATGAGGCCCAACGCTTGACAGATGCGGTTCACATGCCACCAGCATGGGTGCCAGTTACCTTCATGGGGCCCAACACTCGAAGGAGCTTTTTACGTGCCACCAGCACTGGTGCCAGTTACTTGGGACCGGCATCGGCCACAACTATGATTTCACTTGGCTTGACAAGCCTTCCCAAACATGGCATATCGCCAATGGTCTTGGTCACTAGTGAGGTCCAATGTTCAAAGCTCATGCTAAAAATTTGTGAAAAATATTTTTGGCTTTAATAAAATAGTAAAATAGAACTCTGGCCGAAATAGGATTAATGCAATATAATGTAGTATAAAACTGAAGCAAATTAACACCAAATATACAGTGCGTGTGTTTTTATTGGCTAAACTGGCAATATGACCATCCCCAAGTACAACAACATATATATATATGATGAGAAGATATATATATACATATATAGGGATGGCATTATTAAAATACCATCATGAGTGGCAAGTGAATTATCAGCCGTACAGGCAAATTAATAAAATATATACATACAATATTAGATATGTACATATATACACAAGGGCACTAGATGAGCGCCTACATCGCTAAAAATAGAAGTAAAAAATACTTCTGTACCACCGAATAGTCACAACTTCTATTTTAGCAATATAGACGCTCATGTAGTGCCGCTGTGTATATATGTACATATCTAATATTGTATGTATATATTTTATTATATATATATATATATATATATATATATATATATATATAATGCATGTGCGTGATGTATAAAGAAAATACAAACAAGAACAGCGGAGCAAATATTAAAATTCCGAAGATGCTATTCAAGAGAGAATTCTGTTATTTCTAAGAAAAATGCTCAACATAATTGAAACGCCTTTGTCTTCATATTCGTGCAGGTGTGGCTATGTGGTAAGAAGTTGGGTTCCTAATGACTTGGTAATGGGTTCAGTCCCGTTGCATGACACTTGGGGCGAGTGTGTTCTATTCCAGTTCCAGATCAACCAAATTCTGGTGAGTGGATTCGGTAGAGGGAAACTGAAAGAAACCCATCATGTATGTTATGTGTGTGTGTGTGTGTGTGTGTTTGTCTCCCACTACCACCTGATAACCAGTGTTGGCATGTTTGTGTGCTTGTAACTTAGCAGTCTGGCAAAATAGACCAATAGAATAAATACCAGGTTTGAAAAAAACAAAACAAAAAGTACTATGGTTGATTCATTCGATTAAAAATTTTTCAAGGCGGTGCCCCAGCATAGCGACAGTCTAATGATTGAAACAAGTACAAAATAGAAGACAAAAGCCAAGTCATGTATGCAAAAAACAAAGATGCAATCTGAGGAACAAAAGTGACACAGAACACCCTGGAATGACCAAAGAGCCATGCGTTAGGTGCCCAACAAAATAGCACAGTTCTTACATCGTGGGTCGTAGTCAGAAAATGGTAAATACTAAACAGGCACCAGAAATTGTATAAAAAATGTCAAACCAAGGTTATGGGTATTTTATGTTTTACATACCGAAAATGCAGAACTGCACACAACTCAGTTAATGCAGAGGTGCAGAAGGAGGATCCTGCATGAAACTGTTGGAAACACAATGACAAAGATGATGATGGTGATGATGGTGATGTTTATGATAGTGAGAATGATTATGATGATGTTGATGATGAACAACAATGGTAATTTTATAGATTTTTGAGAAAATGGGAAATAATTTTGTAATTTGGAATAATGCTATTGAAGTACATTGTATGTAGCCAAAACATATAGCATGGAAGTAAAGTTGAAACCCCCTTTCCTTTCTTTTTTTTTGGTTTTTCTTGTGGGGGAAAAACCCTTTTTTGGAAAGAAAAATTTGAAGGCTGCTCAAGGGACTTTTTAACCCAATACTATGTTGATATTCTTTATAGCTGTATAATGCTGTGTGCTTCAAGAACATTATTCCCCCAACATAATAATAATAATAATAATAATAATAATAACAACAATAATAATGATGATGATGATGATTATGATGATAACAATGATGATGATGATTATGATGATTATGATGATGATGATGATGATTATGATGATGATGATGATGATGATGATGATGATAAATACCTTGATGCAGTACTAGGCAGTGGCTCTCATGGCTTTTGATCTAAACTGATTGAAACTGTTATCAGCTACGTTGCTTTGTCTTGATTTAAAAAGATGGCCTACAGCAAATATTCTGCTCAATACAACAGAGTTGCTTGTCAGTTGCTTGTCCTTAACTAGTTGAATATGTCCCTTAGAGGATGATGATAGGTGCATCTCTGATTACACGGCCCTCATTCAGGGACTTTTTGAACAGGATGGACTACTCAACCAAGGAAAATTCTAACTGGGTCCACCTGCAAGGTCATGTGCTGTTTATCCTGATATGAGATCACCATGTTGCACAAATATGGTTGTAATGCATGTGCCTAGTGTACACTTACCAAACCGTGTGCTGCCATCTGTTGCCACACTAAAGAAATAGTCTCGGAATAATTTGATACATCCTCATAACATAATAAATAAATAAATATAATATAATATAAATGATGATGATGATAATGATGATGATGATGAATATAATACAATAAATGAAAGAATGCTTACTCTCGTAGATGGATCTTGGCTTTGATCAAGTTTATCCTTATAAAGTTTGTGTGCTTAATACAAGATTCTCTTTGGTACACTTCTGCACAATGAATCGTCTCCAGAGACTTTCCTGTAATGAAATCAGGTTATTGAAATTCGATTAGTATTAGAATGTGTGTGTGTGTGTGTGTGTGTGTGTGTGTGTGTGAGATGGGTTCTCTTGTCGTGAACAACAAATGAGGACCCAGTAAAATAAAGTATGAATCATGTTCTGTGGACACAAATGAGTCTCTTGAGGCCTGCTGGTGCCTTGAAAACCTTTTGGCAAATGGACCAAGTTGAGCACTCAGTATGTTTGAGTGCTTGTTAATCATTCACTATGTGTTTTCTTGGGTGGACAGCAAGACCTGCTTTGTTTTGTACCATAGAACCACAATGGCAGATAAGGTGGTGGCTCATTCAAAGCAAGAACTAAAGCTTTGGTGCAAACAGTTCAAGATTCACTCTTTGCAGACGATTCTGCACACATTCTTCAGGATGTGCAATGGATTCTAAACAATTTCTTACGTGCATGCACAGTTAAGGACACACACACACACACACACACACACAGATACTGATGCAAACGCATGCATAGATAAGGATACACACCTGAAAAAGGACACAATGAACGAAACAGAACGGGAGGGGACACATGGGATGGAAAGTCACTGAAGAGGTCACAGGTGTGTGATGGAACATAAACTAAGAACAATAATAAACAAGTGTAGAATGAATGTATATTGTATGTGTTTATTTAGCAAGAAAACAAAAATGGCTGTCCTAATTTCCACAACTGTATACAGCTTCTCTTCTGTCTGTCTGTCTGCATGTCTGTCTGTCTGCATGTCTGTCTGTCTGTCTGTCTGCATGTATGTATGTATGTATGTATGTATGTGTGCATGCATGTATGAATGTATGTTTGTATGTATGTATTCATGCATCTTTGTATGTATTTGTATATACGTACACCTTGAATGAACAGACAGTAGTAGTAGAGACATGAAGTAAACAAATAGCTCTTACCATGTTTTCTTTTCAAGTCGGATTCTAGGTCAGCAATGTAGCACATTGGCACTACCCATCGGTTCTTCTCAAGACTATTTTCTTTTAACTTTGCCAGAGATTTTTTGTAGAGATCTAAGGCTATTCTTTTCTCACCTCCTGAATTAAACGAAACAGCAACAATTAAAAGTAAAGACAAACAGGATAAAAACAACAACAACAACAACTGGGACTACTGATGTGCATATCATAAGTGTTCTTAGCACTTTAGTTAATATCAGGAGCCTGTAATTATACTTATACATGCAATGGTATGTATTCATTAATAAAAGATTGTTCCGATGAAAATTCTCACGATAATTTTGGGAGGGTAATCTCAAAATCTGATATTGTTAAATACAGGAAATTCATCATTATAGCTTGAACAATTGGAATATAGAAAGAGAAACAAAAATCACATATTGGACTTACTTAGGTAATATGACCAAGCTAGTGTACTGATGATTATGCCAAAAGTTGGGTGAGAACAACGGTCTGGATCTTTCAATAATGTATCTACAACTACAGTCCCTTCGTCAATATGGCCTAAAATAGATTAGATACAGGTATATATTAAACATACACATATATGCATATATTATATATTAATACTGCATATATATATATATATATATATATATATATATATATATATATATATTAATACTGCTTAGGGTTTTAACATATATAGATAAATAGATAAAAACAGATCAATATCTATAGGTTCAAGAATTCCAGCACACACTACTTGATTAAAGATCTGAAATGTTTAGCAAATGCAAGCACATGGCCAAGTTTCTTTTAGTCAAACCGGAGGATAGCTCCTGGTCCGCATTTAGTAGCTATCTCACAGACTTTGGCTTCATTTCTATTATATCATTCTACATCAGCTAAATTAATTAGGATTTCTACAGACAAAAAGAACAAAGATCTTGGTTTTCTTATTTTTCTTTTCTTTCTTCTCATTCCACTTTTTGCATCAGCCTTCCTAGTGGTTTTCTTCTAGTTTTTTTTCCTCTCCCAGCTTTCTCATATACCGACGTCCTAGTTTTTAAACACATCCTATGATATGCACAGAGTCTGGAAGATTACTTGGAGATCCATGGCATATATAAATCTGCCAATTTATTTTAAGCATGAAGTTATTAGTAACTCTTTTGTAAGTCGTGTGTATTAAATGATAAACTATATATATAAATTATATATATAAACTAACAAGACACTAATCCCTTCAAGTAAATGACCCTGTTTGATATTGATAAGAGGTATAGGTAGAAGTTCCATATGGTATACTCAGAGCAAATTATGAACATATAAGTGGTGTAATGGAATCGTAAAAAAGGTTCACAGAGAAATACTTTGTTTGTGGTCGTTGTGTAGGTGTAATAAACACTCAAAGCTTATGAGAAATAGATTTTCTGAAGTGCTCAAGCAGATCTCTAGAATTAGTAGATAGTTTCTGTTATCTAAGTGACCTAATTTGCAGTGGAGGAGGATGTTCTGAAAGCTTAATTGCTAGGATAAGAACAAGCTGGACAAAGTTACGAGAAATTTACCTCTGTTTGTAACATTAGAGTTTTCTCTCAGAGTGAAAGGTAGAATGCATGATGCTTGTGTGTGAACAGTAATACTTCATGGTTGTGAAACTTGGGCCATGAATGTAGAGAACATGTGAAAATTACAAAAAAAATAAAGCTAGCATTTCCCAATGTGCAATGAGGAAAAAATTGGATATTAAAAGCATCAGACGTAGTGTACAAGAGAAGGTCACACTGGTATGGTCATTTGATGCAGACCAATGAGGACGGCTGCATAGAGAAGTGCTGATCGGTAAATGTGGATGAAATCTGAGGAAGAGGGAGACCAAGGAAAATTTGGGATAAAATGGTGAAAGCCTTCGACAGGGTCATTTTACTTGTAACAACACCTTTTTGTTTTAAAACTCAAAAAAATTACTTTTGATCGGTTTGTGGGGGGAGGGCTGTAACAGATTCATTATATTTTAGTTAATTTCAATGGGGAAAATTGATTTCTAAAATGTGTAAATCATAAGACAAGCTCGGTCATGGAACGAATTAAACTCGTACTGTGAGGTATCACAATATATATATATATATTATATGATGATGGGCTTCTTTCAGTTTCTGTCTACCAATCCAAAGGTGTCACAGAATGGAACCGAATGCTAAGTCTTGTACTCCTTGCTCATGTTTCTTTCTGGTTGTCAAACTATGAATGCAAAGAAATAAAACAAATTCAAACTTTTTTCATTGCAGAGGTTCAAATTGAAATATTAAACTGTGGAATCTATTCCCAATATCGACCAAGAATTTGGCCAGAGCACCATCACCAACCGTTGTTCCAATATTTGTTCCAAATATTTTGTAGCAGAGATTGACCAAAGCTGAGGATGAGGATGGTGTAAGAAAACTACACTTGTATAGTCATGTGTTCCAGATCAAAGAGAACAGCTGAACAAAGTGGTGCCAATCACAAAATTTGGATGGATTGTGTGGAAGAAGAAGAAGAAGGAGGAGGAGGAGGAGGAGGAGAAAAAGGAAGATGTGAGGTGAAGTAGTAAAGAAAGA
>NC_069003.1:34879964-34881930 GCF_001194135.2 Octopus bimaculoides
GAGGAGGAGGAGGAGGAGAAGAATAATAAGAAGAAGAATAAGAAGAAGAAGAAGAAGAATAAGAAGAAGAAGAAGAAGAAGAAGAAGGAGGAGGAGGAGGAGGAGGAGAAAAAGGAAGATGTGAGGTGAAGTAGTAAAGAAAGATCTTTGGATGTTGAGTTCCATAATGGACTGAGATAAAATCAATATGATGCTGTGCTTGAGAATTGAAATGCAAAACAGTGGAACCAACTCACCATTGTTCTAACATTTGTTAATCATTTGTAGGAGAGATGGGATCAACCTTGAAGATAAGAATGGTTAGAGACGACTTTCTGCTATTATGACAAGTAACAAAAAAAAAAAAAGATTTTATATGATAATCTTCAATGTTCTGTACATTGACTAGACTGAGATTATGCACAAATATACTTTCACAAACCAAAGCTGATCAAAATAATTGTTTTGTCAGTTGATTAGTGAAATGATCCACAAGTACTACAAAACAAAAAAAAAAATATTAATTTAATATTAATTACCTTGACACATGTAATTGTATGCCAAGGTGCTTTGACAGAAAGTTTTCATAAATTTCTCTTCTTCTGCACTTCGGTCATCTATCTTGATTCTGATGGCTGTCATGCAATACCTGGGTCGACAAAAGAATTGGCAATTAATTTTAGAAAAGAAACTCTGACTAAACTAATGTACAAAGATACATCTGCTTCTGTTTGATCGTATATTTACCTGTGTTTGCATTACTAATCTGATCTAAGTGGCAGCAACTCTCACAGACTTAGTAATTCTACTGCCTTTTGTTACCATATTTCTCTTCAAGTAAAAAACTGATTCTATTTCAGTTAATTTTCAAAATAATGAAGGATTTTTCAAAATAACTTTCTCGTTATGAAGTTGTTGTTTGGAACGTAAAATAACTTGGAGTTTTGATGAGAAATTTTCATTTAGATCACCTTAAAACAAAATGTTTGTATTATATGAAAACGGCCGGTCCCAGGATGGTTAATATCAAAAGGCTTTTAAACCATTTGTTCTACGTATTTTGTAAATCCAGTTTAGAGAGTTCCCATAATAAAAAACAAAAACTTCTATTTCAAATTGAATTTATTTCCCAAGTTTTTCAGTCACAGCTGAGCACATTTCTCAACACCTTTATCTTATATTTCAAAGTCAGCAGAGAGCACAAGTTCTAGCAGATGGTATGGTCGAATGTATGGACTGTAGTATGGTCTTTTAGCAAACCCATAAAGCAAAGCCAAAATCTACTTCAATGAGACTTAACCGCTTTTGTTAACATATTTCTGTTAAGATGCTTTGTGTTTCTTTCAATTAATTTGAAATATAACAAAGAATTTAGTAAAATAACTTCGTTATCATTAAACTAGTGTTAGGAACATAAATTGTGGTGGGGGGATTTTAATTCAGAACTTTTGAAAAGAAGACATTTGTACTACAAAGCCAGAGGCAGTTTCAGGCGGTTTGGAACCAAAAGGGTTAAACAGAATGTGCAGGGAGCTGAGGGAAAGGTCAAAAGATCAATCACCAATCATCAATCACTCCTTGAATTTATATTGGGATTCAGAGAAGGAACATGAAGGGACTGGAATAATATTGGTCTCAAATTTTGGCACAAGGCCAGCAATTTCAGCAGAGGGAATAAGTCAGTTACATTAACCCCAGTATTCAACTGGTACTTATTTTACTGACCCTTAAAGACCAAAGAGTAAAGTCAGCCTTGACACAATTTGAACTCAGGATCTAAAGATTGATGAAATGCCCGTAAGCATCTGGCCAGGCATTCTAACAACTCAGAGAACCAGGAGGGTAATGCTATTATTTTATCAACAGCATATTTTCAAAAATATTACCTGTGGGTATCCTTCCAGGAGCCTTTCCAATAAGAGATCATGGCCAATGTAGTATATACTTTGATGATCTTGGAATTTTTTTTCAAAGTTTGAAAGGTGTC
>NC_069003.1:34882437-34885376 GCF_001194135.2 Octopus bimaculoides
GAAAGACAACCTTAACAGAATTTGAATTCATAACATAGACAGACAAAATGCCATTAAGCATTTCCCCCAGGGTGCTAATAATTCTGTCAGTTTGCCATCTGATGCAGCTAAAATATTGTGGTACCAGCACATCCCAACTTCTAGATGTTTCCAACCACAGATAGCTCAGGATCTTAAATCCAGAGTTTTCCATCACTCACCAAGTCATCTTACACTGCATGTGAGGCGCCTGTGCCACTGACAAGTAAAACAAAGGTGACACGGACACTTCTTTTTGTCTTTTGATTGTACTTTACTCAGGGGTTACCAGTTGGAAGGAAAGGGTGTGGTTAGTCTTTTAGTTCCCAAATATTTGCAGTGAGTAGAGTTTAGTTTCGTTATATATTTCATTCATTTCTGTATGTTTTCATGCTACATAGTTACATAGAAACCTAGCTGGGTAGAGAGAAAGCCAATTGTTCTAGAGATTGGTAGCTACACTTGTTAGTTGAGCAAGGCACCTTCAAATACTGTCAATATATGAAGGGAAACATATCATCAAGAGAGATTATATAAGAAATGATATCAGATATATAAGAAATGATATCAGATATATAAAAATGATATCAGATATATAAGAAATGATATCAGATATATAAGAAATGATATCAGACTAAATAATTACCTGGATGCTTAATAAGGGACTGACCAATCTTGTATTGAAGGAAAGCTTGTTCTTCTTTAGAGCCGAACAGGAGAGACATATCGTAGCAGCATTGGTAAAAGTTGACTGCTCTTTTAGGATGCAGAGAAATAATCTTACCAGCTTTCTCACAGAGCTGTTTAGAGAGTAACAAAAAGAGAGTAGACATCACATGAAGCAGCAACAATGATAAGAGCAAGTAGTAGTAAAGTCCTGGGGGTGCAATTCACCCAACCAAAGTTGTTGAAGGTGGTGCCCCAGTATGGCCATAGTCTAATAGCTGAAACAAATAAAGAGTTAAAAATAAAAGGTAATAGGTGCAGGAGTAGTTGTGTGGTAAGAAGCTTGCTTACCAACCACATGGTTCCAAGTTCAGTCCCACTGCATTGTACCTTGGGCAAGTGTCTTCTACTATAGCTTCAGGCCAACTGAAGCCTTGTGAGTGGATTTGGTAGACAGAAACTGAAAGAAGTCTGTCGTGTATGCATATGTGTGTGTGTGTATGTGTGTGTGTGTGTCTGCATTTGCCTCCCCACCATCACTTGACAACTGATGTTGGTGTGTTTAAGTTCCCGTAACTTAGCGGTTCAACAAAAGTGACCGATAAAATAAGTACTGGGCTTACAGAAAATAAGTTCCGGGGTCGATTTGTTTGACTAAGAAGGTGGTGCTCCAGCATGGCCACAGTCAAATGACTGAAATAAATAAAAGAATAAAAGAATCTAAAACTAGAGGAAAAGTAAGAAGATTACTTACATCATAAAGGTTTTGAAAATACAAACGATCCCCATATGCACTGTGAAGCACTTTGCCAAACAAGTCTTGAATTGTCTGTTGTTGGTCAGCGAGAAGATTCTGTACCTGTTGAAATTTTTGGTCCCGGAAATAGCTTGCGGCCGTTAGAAATATTTCCCCAGTGATCTGAGTAAAATACAAATGTGCACAGCATGATGACCTCACACTGTAGAATGACCGGTTGACTGGCAATTGTGATGACCGGTTGACTGGCAATTGTGATGACCGGTTGACTGGCAATTGTGACGATTGGTTGTAAGCTTGTCTGATGATTGGTTGTAAGCTGTAAGTTTGGTCTTCATTTTCAATAAGTAATCCTGATTTCTTGATGAAATGACTCGGATTTTCTAAGTAGCCGTTTTCGCTGTGGTTAATCCATTCAGCTACGAATTGAAGATAGTTGTACGAGAACTGGACATCTGAACAAGATAGTGTGGCCAGTAATTTCTTAACAGGTTGTGATGTACTATTTAACATACCGTTAATACATTTGAAATATTCATCTGGAATTTCAAATTTTTCGAAGCAATCTTCAATACCTTTTTGGTTAGGGAAAAGTGACAACATTTCAGCAAGTTTGAGTATCATTCCAGGGAATCCACAACACCGATCAAGAAGGGAATTAATCAACCTCTTACAGCTAGAAGTCACATTTGATGAGAACTCACAGTTAAAGAGTTCTCTCGCTTTTGATTTCCCTAAAGGCAACACCTGGAACTCTTTTGTACAAAGTTCATTGGTCAATAATGGTTTAAGTCCTCGAAACACCACAATAAAAGTGGTCTCTGGAAAAGTGATACTGGAATTTTCCATGAACTCGAGTTTTTCAGATTTTTCAGTGTTTGATAAAGCATCAAAGTGATCGAAAACAATGATATTTCCCCGATTTAGTTTCCTGAGATTTTGGTGATCAGCACAATTTGTTTTACAACAAAAATATTGAACTTCTCTCGATGTCTTCGTCTTGACTTCCTTCAGAACCTGAAATTAAACAATATAGTAACTGCGTACGTAAATATACATGTATGCTTATATATAAATATACATAGCTCTTATTTCTAGCAATGTAGGTGGTTTCTATCACCCTTGTTAGATTTAGCGACAATTATAATTCTTCTTTTTGGTGAAACATTGCAAACTGCTGTTTATATATATACATATATACATACCTACACACACACATATCATCATCATCATCATCATCGTTTAACGTCCGCTTTCCATGCTAGCATGGGTTGGACGATTTGACTGAGGACTGGTTAAACCAGATGGCTGCACCAGGCTCAATCTGATCTGGCAATGTTTCGACAGCTGGATGCCCTTCCTAATGCCAACCACTCTGAGAGTGTAATGGGTGCTTTTACGTGCCATCATCATGGGAGCCAGTCAGGTGGTACTGGCAACGGCCACGCTCAAAATGGTGTATTTTATGTGCCATTTTGAGCGTGGCCGTTGCCAGTAT
>NC_069003.1:34885983-34886637 GCF_001194135.2 Octopus bimaculoides
ATATATATATATATATATATATATATATATGTGTGTGTGTGTGTGTGTGTGTGTGTACCTGTAAATAATATGTGACAATTATTCGGTAGCCATGATAAAACTCCGAGTTTCGGATGCTGGGGCAGAAACCCACGCCGCCCTCTCTTCAGTTACCTGGCCATTGAAAATTCCTGGCTCTTTTCCATAGGAATTTTCAATGGTCAGATAACTGAAGAGATGGCTTTTGTTTTTTTCTTGCTTTTTTTTTGTGTAAATTTTCACTATATACATGTATATTTATATATATACACACACATATATACACATGCACACATATATGCTTATATACACATACATATATGCTTATATACACACACATAAATGCATATATGTATATATGCATATATGTTGACATGGAGAAAGCCTTTGACAGGGTCCCCCGATCCCTTATCTGGTGGTCAATGAGGAAACTTGGGATAGAAGAATGGCTAGTGAGAGCTGTGCGAGCCATGTACAGAGATGCGGCCAGTAAGGTGAGGGTTGGAAATGAGTACAGCAATGAATTCCGGGTAGAGGTAGGGGTCCACCAAGGTTCCGTCCTCAGCCCCCTATTATTTACCATAGTCCTCCAGGCAATCACAGAGGAGTTCAAGACAGGTTGCCCCTGGGAGCTCC
>NC_069003.1:34889130-34892382 GCF_001194135.2 Octopus bimaculoides
ATATATATATATATATATATATATATATATATATATAAGGGACAAAATCCAAAATTACAGGTAAAAACTCAATTAAAATCAATTTATTAAAAAATTAAAATTAAATTGAGCTTTATAGATAAAGTATATATAAAAATATATAGTTTCCCTACAAGCATATACATACATGTGTGTGTGTGTGTGTGAATTTAAGCCACAATATACGGATTCAACTAGTCTGCTAATACTCATACAAGAAGCTCCTTAAATTATCATTCTACAAAGCACATACAATATAAATGTCAAGATACTAAAAAATCATAGATAAAGAAAGTGATATATTATGATAAAATTTAATTTACGATTGTTTATTCTGGTTTAACATTCGTTTCCGAACTCTTTAAACATGTAATGATAATTTATGTTATTGTGTTTCATAACAAACGATAAATTGCTTACATGTGTCTGTATTGATATATATATATATTACACGTGTATAAGGGATGATCACTAGGTGGACATCCAATATGCTAGAAATAGGTAATCAACGACCTATTTGATGACCTCTTTCTAGCATATTGGATGTCCACCTAGTGGTCATCCCTTATACACGTGTAATACAATTTTTTCTGAATTTTCAGATTTTTTTATATGATAGGCGACTTGGTTTTAACTTGAATTAATATTCAATTTATCACCCTATCTATCTATCTATCTATCTATCTATCTATCTATCTATCTATCTATCCGTCTATCTTGCTCTCTCTCTCTCTCTCTCTCTCTCTCTCTCTCTCTCTATATATATATATATATATATATATATATATATATATATATATATAAAATAAGTGTAGAAATTAATATTAAATAATATTGTTAATTAATATCAATTTCATCCAGTGGTTAGCATTACTTGAAAAAACGTTCGAGGACCGTGAATTCTATTTAAATGCAAACAGTATGAGAGAACACTATGTGGATCGGATCCCTTGTATGCTAGAAATAGACGTCAAACCGTCTTACCCCCCGAAATCTGTTCTCAAATTAGCAAGATGCTAGATGTTTATGAGCTAGGCAAATGGAAATAAATAAATATAGCACTTAGTTCAGTTTTTCAGTTAACACAGATATTAAGCTTGCTCGCTTGGTTAAAAGAATTCCATGTTTGTAATAATATCTCAGCATGCATGTATGTATAAACAAACAATATACGCAAATATATTCACACACAGAAAATCAGAAACAAGAACAACTCACTCAGTTTTGTCTCCATTGCTGATATATAAAACAAGTGCAGATAAAGCGGAAATGATGCAATTAACGATTTGGGTTTTCCCACATGTGAAAACGTGGAATTTAAATGGTAAACATGTAATCTCTACAGAGATATATGGGTTTACCGATGTGGAGATCTATAGAGGATAGTAAAATAAACTAACTGGAGTTTTTCTACGCTCACGGAGGTTAATCGGCATTCTTAACTGGGAAAAGCGAATACGGTACCCACCACCTAATTCGGAATTTTACCATCATGTGTGTGTGTGTGTGTAACAAGAAGTTTAGCTGTTATTTCTTGCAGATACAGCCGTACACAAAATGGTATTGCGTAGCATGAGCAAGCTTTTTGGTCTAAAAAATAACTGGATAGTCACATTTGGAACAAACATTTAGAGAAAAAGCAAAGCATGTTGTCAAATACATTGGTGTATTTACACATCGACACTTTGTGCAAACGGTTATTTAACACATTAGTTTCCATTCTGGCAATTGCTCTGTATAACAATGAAAAACCAAAAACGGAAATGAGAATAACCTTTTCTGGAGCTATTTTGTGTGTAGAACACAAATATAACAGCCATTTCTTTCTGTGACTCTCCAGTTTCTCGTAAATTACCATCTTACTTACGTTAAATACACTGATGGTTCCGTAGGTATTGAGAGCAAACAGAATTGGGCCGAAACTGACAACTTTAAAAGTTATGAACGGATTTTGATATAGTTTTAATAGAGTGTTCCTAAGGTATTTGTCAACCTAACCTATGAAAATTATAAAAGTACACTCAACGTTTTTATCGTTATATGGGTCCAAATCCGTGGTAAATCTGACAAGAAACCACACCTCATCACCCAGCCTGAGTTCAATGATTTAATTCGTGATCTAAAACTTACTAAGCAACAGAGTGAAGTCCTGGCCTCACGTCTGCAACAATGGAACCTGTTGGATAAAGATGCTCAAATTACAGTATTTAGGAAGCATTCTGCAGATCTGCTGCAATTCTTCACTTTGGAAAACAACTTGACTTATTGTAATGATATAAGAGACTTATTCAATGCCCTGAGCTGGCCTATGAACCAAATAAGTGGAGGTTGTTTATAGATGCATCCCTTTACAGCATAAAAGCAGTTCTATTGCACGTTGGGAACACCATACCTTCAGTTCCAATTGCTTACTCAACCATTTTAAAAGAGACATATGAGAACCTCGCTTCTATTCTAAACCGCATCAGTTACAAGGAACACGAGTGGCTAATTTGTGCGGACTTGAAAGTAGTAGCCCTACTTAATGGGCTACAAACTGGATACACCAAGTTTATGTGCATCTTTTGCAAGTGGGACAGCAGGGCCAGGATCAGAACATTATGTACGCTCAGAATGGCCACCTCGGGAAACTATGATACCTGGATACCATAATGTAAATCATGAGCCACTAGTTAAGAATGAGAAAATCATTTTGCCATCACTGCATATTAAACTAGGCCTATTGAAGAAATTTACCAAAGAACTGCAACATAACAAGCCATGTTTTCAGTACCTCAAGGCGATTTTCTCTAAAATAAGTGATGCCAAGATTAAAGAGGGCAGATTTGTAGGTCCTCAGATTCGCCAACTTATAGCTAATGAGTACTTCGAGGCGACAATGGATGAAACTGAGCTAGCAGCCTGGCATGCATTCAAAAATGTATGCAAAGAACTTCTGGGAAAGCACGAAACGGCCCAACGAGAGAGTTAGTGGAGAGCTTAATCAAGTGCTACCGAGACCTCGGATGTAATATTGTCACTGAAGATACACTTCCTTCATTCTCATCTGTCCTTCTTTCCAGAGAATGCAAGAGATGTGAGTGATGAACATGGAGAAAGGTTCCATCAATGGAAAACAGGTATAAGGGAAAATGGAGCGCAGCTATATTGGTTCACTTCTGCTGGAACCTGAAGTGTGACACACCTCAGACGCTTTATAAACGAAGAAGTAAATGCTAAAATGTAGGTTAATAC
>NC_069003.1:34893553-34895161 GCF_001194135.2 Octopus bimaculoides
ATATATATATATATATATATATATATATATATATATATATATATATACCCATTATTTTAAGGAAAATAAATCCCTAAAAACACTACGTGTTGAACCAGTATTTCCTTGAATGCAACCATCCCTTCATGAGGTTAACGCTACCTCTAATTAAATCTGTGTGGGTGTGTTATCGTTCACATAACATTTGTATATACATTATGTGGACGATAATATTTTGAAAACAAGTGTTTGATATTTAATTTCGTGTGTATATATATATATCACCAGCATCATGACCATTGCCTTGCCTTGTTGTTTTTGGATAGTATTTGTAATATAAATATACACCTTCAAGTTGTATGTATGGCTGTATGTATGTGTGCATAATCAGTGAGTTGTTGATAAGTTCGAAAAGAAAAAAAAAGCTCTTAAACAAGGAAATGGTGATGATGCTGCCTCGTAATCCAATGTAATAGAATAGAACACAAATTTGGTGTTCGAAACCAAATTAGTTTGTTACGAAGTTGGCAAGAGTTTAGCTGTTATTTCTATTTACTACTAGTCTTGAAATATTAAACTGTTGAATGGATCGAGACTAGACTGTCACAATGCGATAAAAAAAAATATGAGATAGATAAATAGATATATAAATAAATAAATAAAAATACATAAATGAAACAGGAAGGATAGTACAAGAAAAAAATAATTATAAAATAAAGGAAAAGAGCATATTTCTAGGATCAATACTTACTTTGCAGGACAACACAGATTCAGCGATTCGTTTGTGGGCTGTTAACAAAATCTAGTTCAGTCACAATGTTGGAAATTCTTAACAATTTGTTTATAAACTTTAGATTCGGCAGTTCGTGGCAAAAAAACATCAGAAACTAACGAATTAATTAATTTATAAATTGGGTAAATTCCAAGAGGTACTTTGAAGTGGTGTGTTTGACGAGGAGAAGGCTGAACTGCCGTGTCGCGGGAACGGTTGTTGTGTAAATATTTAATATTGTACAATATATAAATCACACACTCTCTCTCTGTCTTTCTCTGTGAGGGGAGGACAGAGAGAGAGAGAGAGAGAGAAGAGAGAGCAAGGAGAAAGGGGGAGGTAAACTATAAAAAATAAAACTACTTTTCATGTAAACACACATATTTCTAGATATACAATTGAGTAGAAAAAGAAAAAGGAAAAAGAGAGGGGGGTGATATGGAAGTTGGAGTTCCCAAAATCTATGTTAAGATTCGTTGATATTTCTGTGAACATGCGTACGCACACATATAAAATAGATAAGCGTATCGACATTAATATATACATATATATACATATATATACATACATACATATATATATATATATATATATATATATATATATATATATAGGGAAAATTCACAAAAAAAAAGATGAAGACAGGTGGTTTAGACAATAAACAGATGTATGTATATATATATATATATATATTTATATATATATAAGCAATGTTAATTCTCTAAATGAAGTATTAACAGTAACTGCACGATAAAGTGTAGTATATTGCCACTTAAGTGTGGCTGACCCCTAGGGGTGGATGTTACTGTTGCTTTTAGCCCCAGGAGGAGATATATATATATACCTCTACCCCACCC
>NC_069003.1:34895615-34896556 GCF_001194135.2 Octopus bimaculoides
CAATTTTTTTTCTCCGTGTTTTTCTCCTTGTCTCCGTATTCTTTCTGTTGAAGAGCGTAGCTCGAAACGTCAAAGACTTTCCGTATTCCCGAGCGTCATACTAATACATCCTTTTGTTATTTACACCACCTGTCCTCGTCTGTTGTTGTTTTTTCGTACAATCTCCCATATATATATACGTGTGTATACATACATGAACACATACACACACATATTTATGCATGCATATATACATACATGCACACTCATATATGTATACATGTGCATGTATATGCATAAGTGTGTGTATGTATGCACATATGTAAGTATGTATGTGAATGTGTGTGTGTGTGTGTGTGTGTGTGTGTGTTTAGAGAAGCGGACAATATAAAAAAGAACCTATGGAGATGACTAATAAAAAGTTCTGTAAACAAACTGTAGTTTTTAAGGATCGGCAGGTCATGATAACACTGGTTGGTGGTAGTGTATGTATACGAGTGGTTGTGGTGCACACACGCACACACACACACACATAATTGATCTGCTATAACGGAACCCTAACACGGCTCCCTATATCCAGCCTTAGCTGTGATCTTGGAAACTAGCATACCTCTTCGTTGAAACACAAATGAACTAAACCCCACATATTCTATATATATATATATATATACAAGTATACATGTATATATATGTGGGGTATGAGTTGATCTATTTATAGCGTTAAGGGGGCTCCAAGATGGGAGTAGAAAAACACTATCACGTGACCTTACTAAGGGCTGTGATTGGTCAGTTTGCGTTCTGGAACGGTTCGAAGAAGTTGCCGATTCGAATAATGATCAGTCACGTGATGACAAGGTTAATGTTTTCCCCTACGTTCGCGTTTGTTTATATTTAAATGAGAAGAATGGCGATAGCAGTTTTGTATCTGATGGCGATAAGTATTAGAGACGATAGGTAGTTTC
>NC_069003.1:34898116-34900480 GCF_001194135.2 Octopus bimaculoides
GGGCTGTTGACGATGAAGGGGGAAGGGGAAGGTGGATGTAAGAGAGGGGGAGGGGAGAGGAAGAGAGGAGAGAGTGTGGGTATAAGAGAGGAGAGAGTGGGTATAAGAGCGGGAAGGTGGATGTGAGAGAGGGGGAAAGTGGGTATGGAGGAAAAAGAGAGGAAGAGAAAGAGAGTGAGAGAGAGGGAAAGAGAGAAGAGAGTGAGAGAGTAAGGGTGAGAGAGTAAGAGTGAGAGAGGGGGAGTACGAGAGAAGAGAGTAAGAGTAGGGATAGTAGGAGGGAGGGTGGGGGAGAGAGGCAGGAGGAGGGGGTTAGATGAAGAGGGGAGGGGAGTTGACCCATGTGGCGCAATGGAGCGAAGAGAGAAGACTAAGCCCTGTTCACGGCGCAAACGGGAGTCCGGATGGCCCCTGTGCATGGACAATCCAAACACGGACAGGTGTTGCTGCAAGGAAAACTTAGATAAACTTAGACATGTCTCGACCAAAAATTGGTCCAGGCCATGTCTAACTTAATAGCACCATCTGATAGGATTATCTAAATCCTTTTTAAGTCAAGTTTTGTGGTATCATGGTCCATTCAAGTAGGGAGTTCTTGTTGAGTGAGTTGTATCCAGGTATAGATGGCTTACCTAGTATTCCTTGAAGAAATTTGTCCAGACTCCGTTTAAAGGTGATAGGATCCTTTAAGTATATCCTCAATTTGGTGTAAGAGCTGTGTTGGACAGTCCCTGCCACAGCGAAAGCTGTGCTGATTTGCGTTTAGGAGTTTGTAGATCTCCAGGAAACCAGCTATAATTGATCTTACCACTCTTTCAAACACTTAATGGTGTGGGAGGTGAACTCGTCACTACACGTACATATGTATACATACGCACACGGAAATGTGCACATACATATATATGTGTGACGTGTGTGTATGTATGTGTGGGGACACGGACACACACACATAGAAACACACATAGAAACAAACACACACATACAAACACACACAAATACACTCACATACATATATATATATTCTTTTATTCTTTTACTTATTTCAATCATTTGACTGCGGCCATGATAAGGCACCAACTGAAAGGGTGTTAGTGGAAGAAATCGCTGCAAAGAATTATGTAAGCCTAGTGCATATTCTTTGGGTGTCTTTTGCCGAACCGCTATGTTACAGGGACATAAACACATCGGCAACGTTTGTCAAGCGATGGCGTGGGGACAAACACAGACTCACGCACATAAATACATGCAAACACATATAAATTCGACAGGCTTCTTTCAGTTTCCGCCTACTAAATTGTTTTGAGCTGAGTTGGGGTGCTAGATTCCCTTGTTCAAAAATATAAGGACACAGATCGTGTTGTATAGCCAGCTGGAGATGATGTCTCCTGGGTCTAAATTACTGCAACATTCGTCCTAGACCAGCACTGCCATGTTACGTTGGCAAACAATCTTTACTACAATATCACGTTGTGAGACTTCGAAATGGTAATTTTCTAATTTAAATTTGATGTTTTTAATCAGATTGGTAAGGCCTTGTCCAAACACATCAAATTTAAACCCAGAAAAGGAACATTCAACCCTCATCTAATAACCATATGTAACCTGCATTTTATCTACTCCGTTCCCTATTCTTTGTAAGCTCAGTACTTATTCTATCAGCTTCTTTAAACACACCAGCAATGGGTCAAGCGATGGAAGCAGGGCGGGAGCAAACTCACACACACACACACACATATATGTACGATGGGTTTCTTTCAGTTTCAGTCTACCAAATCCACTCAGAAGGTTTTGGTCGGCCCGAAATTATAGTAAAACACACTTATCCGAAATGCGACGCAGTGGGACTGAACCCGGAACCATATGGTTGGGAAGCAAACTTCTTACCACACAGCCACGTCTATATTTTATTATATTGTATTATATTATATTATCTGTGGGTATGTATCTGTATATGTGTATGTACTGACTACCTTATTGCTCTTACTCGCTCACCCACATTCGCTTTCGTTCTCTCTTTATCTCTCTCTTTATCTATCTATCTATCTGTCCTCATACTATCTTTTCTTTCCTTCCTTTCTCTCACTTTTATCCCTTCCTTACCCATCATCTCTCTCTCTCTCTCTCTCTCTACCTCTTCCTCCTCCTCTTTATCACTTATTCACCTTGTTGCCATCTCCCTCGTCAACGTCACATTTCCAATCACCTTCTTCCGATCAAGCTAATCTCCTCCTACTGCTACTCTCCTCTTACCATCTATTTCCATGACCACCACCACCAACATCATCATCCCATTACATCACTAGTATGGAAGCAAGCTTCAAATATTGATTAACGTTCAAGGAATGCATATATATATATATATAT
>NC_069003.1:34900490-34900773 GCF_001194135.2 Octopus bimaculoides
TGAACCCGGAACCATATGGTTGGGAAGCAAACTTCTTACCACACAGCCACGTCTATATTTTATTATATTGTATTATATTATATTATCTGTGGGTATGTATCTGTATATGTGTATGTACTGACTACCTTATTGCTCTTACTCGCTCACCCACATTCGCTTTCGTTCTCTCTTTATCTCTCTCTTTATCTATCTATCTATCTGTCCTCATACTATCTTTTCTTTCCTTCCTTTCTCTCACTTTTATCCCTTCCTTACCCATCATCTCTCTCTCTCTCTCTCTCTC
>NC_069003.1:34900783-34901999 GCF_001194135.2 Octopus bimaculoides
GTCGACCTCGGCGGAATTTGAACTCAGATCGTAAAGACAGACGAAATACCCCTAAGCATTTTTCCCGGCGTGCTAACGTTTCTGCCAGCTCGCCGCCTTAATGATATCAAGGTAATTAACAGCGGGTCATACCAGTGTCGAGATGCTCTGCTCCTTTTGTTAAAGTAGGCAAAGGCAGAACTACAGCAATTGTGTAGAAACTCTTAAAGCAATATCTACAGTCTGAAAATTTACCAAGAAAGGGAAAAGGCAACAGAGATTTGTTTAAACGCTGAAGACGCTCTGATTACGACGATGTTAGGTTTTAAAAATTATGTGGTAGAAACGGAGGGAAAAAGTATATTATCTGTGGTTAGATAGTTTGGAAAATATCACTGAAACAGGGTGTGATTAGAAGAGCAGAAAGAACGTAAAGATGGAAATAGAAATAATTAAAACAACAAACCGAGAAAGGCACAAAGAACGATTGTTGTGGTTGAGAGATGAAACCTAAAAAAACGAAACCGAATCACTAAAATATTGCTACCGAGGAATAAACCATTAGAAACTGGTCATGTTATTGAAATAAGGGGAACAGAAATAATAATAGAAGACAAAGACAACAAATATTATAAGATCTTTGAGCTTTTAGAAGTGTATGATGTTAGACGGATATCAAAGAAACTGAGAAAATTGGGAAACATCGGGCGCAGGCGTGACTGTGTGGTAAGAAGTTTGCTTCCCGACCACATCGTTTTGGGGTTCAGTCGCAATGTCTTCTATTGTAACCTCGGACCGAACAAATCCTTGTGAGTGGATTTGGCAGACGAACACTGTACATACACATACACACATATACATGCATACATACATACATATACATACATACATACATATATATATATATTTACTCTTTTACTCATAAGTAAATGAGTGTGTGTGTGTGTGTGTGTGTGTGTGTTAATCCCCAATACCAACACTTGACAAAAGCTGTCGGCGTGCTTTCGTCCCGTGGCCCAGCGGTTCGGCAGGAAAAAACCGACAGAATAAGTATCAAGCTTTTTTAAAAAAGTGATTGGGTTGACTGGTTCGGCTAAAGGCCTTGAACGCTGTGCCCCAGCGTAGCCGCAGTCTAAAAAGTACAAGATAAAGAAATGTACATAAATATATGTGTACGTCTATGTACTTCCATACATACATACGTACGTGCATATGTATGTATGTATGTTTGCGTGTG
>NC_069003.1:34902979-34903987 GCF_001194135.2 Octopus bimaculoides
ATATATATATATATATATATATATATATATATATATATATAGGTAACTTTAGATACAGTAGGGTATATAATACCAATTGCTAAACTCAGAGCCAAGGCTCGAAAACCATTTGAAACTCGCAATACGGATACATACGACCAATGCATTGGACATATGAGAAATAGACTTACCTTTGCTTTGAATACATCAGTAAGTAATGTATATTTCAATACCAATTGATTTCACCCTCTGTACGACCAACATACATCTTTATTTAAAATTATATATATATATATATATATATATTACTCTTTTACTTGTTTCAGTCATTTGACTGGGCCATGCTGGAGCACCGTCTTTAGTCGAGCAAATCGAACCCAGGACTTATTCTTTGTAAGCTTAGTACTTATTCAATCGTCCTCTTTTTGCCGAACTGCTAGGTGACGGGGACATAAGCACACCAGCATTGGTTGTCAAGCGATGCTGGGGGACAAACACAGGCACACAAACATACACACACATGCACACATACACGCACAGTATTTGCAGTCAGTACATGTACAGATTTGTGTTTTACGTATGTCCTCTCATGCATACACTTGCATGTCTACTTAAATGATAAACTTCTAGAAAGTCTTACAGATTTTTACACTTCCAGTGATGGCTTGGATTTGTAGTCTTCGGATGAGCTATCTCCTTTCTAAGAAGCCTAGTTTCTCAAGATTGATATTTAGGCATGGTGTTACATATCTCAGGACCCCAATAATTACAGGTATAAACCTGAACTTGTATTCCAGGCAAAGTAACTGTATGTATCAGGCGTATACCAGTGATACACTGGGGTTCGGTCAATTGGCAATATCCTTCATTTAGATGTGTCATGTGAGGAATAATTGTTATTAATGGTAAATCAATTGTCCACTCGTAGAGGATTGATATGTTTATACAGACACACGGACACAGATAAACATGGGTATGCGCGCGCATGTGTGTGTGTGTACGTGTGTGCATGCGTGTGTATGTGTGTGT
>NC_069003.1:34904125-34909125 GCF_001194135.2 Octopus bimaculoides
TGCGCGCGCATGTGTGTGTGTGTACGTGTGTGCATGCGTGTGTATGTGTGTGTATGTGTGTATATATGTGTATATATGTATATACATACAAACATACACATACATTTGTATATACAGGAATAATACAGACTGATTGAAGGATAGACATATATACATACACACACATGCATATGTCTGTGTGTATGTGTTTATTTGTGTGTCTGCGTGTATATATATATATATATATATATATATATATATATATACATATACGATTGTGTGTATGTACATGGTTTGCAAAGGCCATAAGCACACAAACCCTAACTCCTGGCCTAACCAACGCATAATCAGCATGCGCGCGCACTAACACACACACACACACATACACATGCACACACACATACATACATACACACACACACACATTCACACATGCACATAGAAGCGTGTCATAAACATACACAAAAGAAGAAAAAAAACAACACAAAATGGAGGGTGGCGGCGGGGAGGATATCTTAAAAAAAAATTGATAGATCAGCATGTCATGTTCAATACCATCATGACCACCACCAACAACTTCTCCACCATCACCGTAACCAGCACCAACATCGTTATCTCCCACCACTTTCGCTACCACCGCCACCACCACCACCAACACCACCACCAGCAACAGAAGTGGACGGATTGTGACCGCATCAATTCGCTAGCAGCATCATTATCAACAGCATCAGCAACATCATCATTATCAACAATATTGGAAACGCTGATATCAGTTTTTTTTTTCCTTCATTTTTTTTTTCTTCTTTTTTTTACCTGTAGCACAGGTAATCAACCAACCAACCATCAGTCAGAGCGAACACCCAGACAACCAGCGAGGAAGAAGGAAAAAGGAGGAGAAAGGAGAGGAAAGTGAGGAGGAGGAGGAAGAGGAAGAGGAAAGGGCATAGGAGGACTTTGTTTAGTAACGACCAGAGTGAGAGAACTGACGGACTTCGTGAATATCTCTGCCTGTTCAACTATCGCTTTGGACAACATCAACCATCTATCAATCTATCTATACATACATCCATCCATCCATCCGTCCGTCCATCTATCTATCTATCTATCTATCCATCCATCCATCCATCCGTCCATCTATCTATCTATCTATCTATCTACCTACCTATCTATCTATCTATCTATCTATCTATCTATCTATCTATCTATCTATCTATCTATCTACCTATCTATCTATCTATCTATCTATCTATCTACCTACCTATCTATCTATCTATCTATCTATCTATCTATCTATCTATCTATCTATCTATCTCTCTGTCTATCTATTTATCCATCCATCCATCTATCTATATAACTGTCTGTCTATCAATCTATCTGCATATCTGTCTATCCTTCTCTGTGCCATGGTGTCTGCTGTCTCCAACTCAAAGAGGTAAGTTCCAAATTTCTTCCTTTTTTTCAAACTGACCCTTTATTATTCTTTAATTTCCCTTTCATAACAGCCACCTCTGCTGCTGGTAAAAATCTTCCAACAAAATGCCAAAACTTGAAATGAAAATGGAATATACGGAAGACATAGATTCCACACAAGAATCAAATCAAAAAAAAGAAAACTATAAAGGGCTTATCTTTTACTTTGCGGAATTTGAACTCAGAACGTAAGAAACACCGCTAAGGATTTTGTTCATCGAGATAACGATTCTGCCAGTCCGCCACCGTACCATCTTGCGATTGTTACTATATTTTATTAGGGTGGCGAGCTGACAGAATCGTTAGCACTTTGGACCAAATGCTTAGCGGCATTTTCGTCCGTCCTTACGTTCTGAGTTCAAATTCCACCGAGGTCAACTTTGCTTTTCATCCTTTCGGGGGCGGATAAAATAAGTACCAGTTGAGCATTGGGGTCGATGTAATCGACTTAATCCCTGCCCCAAACCGGTTTGCCCCTGTACCAAAATTTGAAACAAATATTTAAAGTAGACTATGCTCAGTTTTGAATGTAGAACCCGGAGGATTTGAGACATTTGGTAAAAGGGGGTAATGCAGCTTGTATGCCATAAACCGGCACTCCGTCGGTTACGACGATGATGAGGGTCCCAGTTGATTCGATCAACGGAACAGCCTGTTCGTGCAAGTGGCTGAGTAATTCACAGACACGCGTACCCTTAATGTGGTTCAGCGTGACACAAAATGTTATGAGGCTGGCCCTTTGAAATACAAGTACTACACATTTTGGATTTTTTTCAGTTTTGCTGCCAATTTTCAATCTCTTTAATTTCTGTTCGAATTCATTTCATATTCGGTGTATTGATGTAGTTTTATATGCTAATCAATGCCATGAAATTCATTTTCGTTTTAAATTTTTAAAAAATTAAAAAAAGAATTATTAGCTTTTAAAGCTTGAAAATTTTGGCCAGTCGGAAGCCATAGACACATTCATGCCTGTTTCTATAGTAACAAGCCAAACATGAGAACTCTTTCGTCTGTGAGATAGCACGTGGTGACAAATATATTCTTTTCTACTCTAGGCACAAGGGCCAGAAAATTCTTTTCTATTCTAGGCACAAGGCCCGAAATTTTGGGGGAGGGGGCCCAGTCGATGAGGTCGACCCCAGTACGCAGCTGATACTTAATCTATCGATCCCGAAAGGATGAAAGGCAAAGTCGACCTCGGCGAAATTTGAACTCAGAACGTAAAGACAGATGAAATACTGCCAAGTATTTCGCCCGGTGTGCTAACCATTCTACCAGCTAACCGCCTTGTTTACAAATACATTCTACGCGGAAGCATGTAAATCGATGGTGCGTTCTGCTGCTTTTACCCTGGTCGAGAAATGTGCTAAAAATAACAGCCAAATAAGCTTTAAATCACGCACACACACACACACCAATGTTTTTTTTTGGGGGGGGGGGTTGCATAATTGCATGAATTTCCGAGTGTAGAATACAAATTCGCAAACATTTCCTGAAAATTCCAAAAAATAGAAAAGTTATGAGTAGTTATATGCCGTACATAGAGCAGAAGTTGATTTATTTACAGTTTCGTATTAATACACGTCACGCACAAAATGACAACTTCTAAATCCTGTTTTCTGATTGAGTGAAAATTATCAAACTTTAAACCTCTATAACTTTTTTTAGAAAGAAAAATTCTTGTAAAAGTGAAATATCTCCCGAGGTTCGACTTGGAAAACTATATTAATGTAGCAAATTTTAAAATTTTCAATAAACTTTGAAGTTTCGAATGTTGGCAGCCAAACTGAAAAGGTGCCTCATCTTTGTCAGTTGAGTAGACTGAAGTAACGGGAGATAAAGTGTCTTACAGACGGACTCATAGCATCGCCGGGAATCGAACTGACGACTTTACGATCGTGAGACAAATATCTTTAACCACTAAACTACGCGCCATAAAATACAATCACAACAGCAAGATGGTTACCAGCATTTTAGACTTTTCAAACCCCTTGGTGAAGAAAGAAAAACTGCATGGATGCAAATATCTAATTGGTCATTTCCTTAATTAAGAGGGGGAAAATACATGGAGTGGGGTGGGGAGAGGAAAGGATCCCATTTGGGGAAGGGTGAGAAAGATTTGTGAACCGTTTCGTCTGTGTTATTAAAAACAATTCTAATCCTTCTCAGAGGAGGGATTGTCGTATTTGACAGTCTTACCACTACTACTACTACTGCTGCTGCTGCTGCTGCTGTAGAATGTGAAACAAAGTGCCTTGCAGTATTTACTTACATTTCTTTAGGCTCTAGGTTCGAATCACGCTGAAAGTGATCTGTCTTCAATCCTTCTTGGGTCGGTAAAACAGATACACAGTCAAGCACTGGAGGCGATTATATTGCTTGTACTCTTTCTTTCCGGAATCGAACTCTTGTGCCTATGGTTTCCGTATGGCCACGTAACTTAGCGGTTCGGTAAAAGAGAGCCGAAAGTATAAGTACCACACTTTGAAAATAAGGAACCGGTTGTGTGTTGTTCGACTAAACTCTCCAAAGCTGTGCTCCAGCATGGTCGCTGTCCAATGGCTGAAACAAGCAAAAAATTAAAAAAAGATTATTATTATTATTATTATTATTATTATTATTATTATTATTATTAAGGCGACGAGCTGGCAGAATGCTTGGATTTTATTCCATCCAGTCAAATTTGAGCGCAACACCAGCCTCAGTCTTCAGAAATACACCATCCTCAGTCTTCGGAAATACACCAGCCCCAGTCTTCGGAAATACACCATCCTCAGTCTTCGGAAATACACCAGCCTCAGTCTTCGGAAATACACCAGCCTCAGTTGCTTTCTCATTTCCTTCTCCGTTATCTCGTTGAACTCTGGTACACCAAGGCATTTATATCATTCCGTTTCGATTTGTTTAATCAAGTCTCTATTCGGTAATTCTATTCCAGCCAGGGACTGTACCTTGTCTCTTTTTAGGTAGATTATTCTGCACTTCTTGAGTCCAAATTCCATTCTAATATCAGTAGTAAATCAGTGGACCGTGTTCACCAAGGAACTCACTTGTGTCTCATCTTTGAAATACAGTTTCAAGTCATCCATGAAGAGGAGATGGTTGATAGTTCGGGATTTTTCCTTTAGTTGGTACCCCAGATTCATTTTCCTAAGTACCAAGTTCAGAGATATCATGATCGCATGATTGTGGTTTCGGGTCGGTCCGAGTCTATAGTAAGGGATACTTGCACAAAGTACCACGCAATGGGACTGAAACCGGAACCATGTGGTTGGGAAGCACACTTCATACCACACAGGCACGCCTACTGTCGTTTTGTTTTAAACGCTCGTTCAACACTTTGCGCGCGCGTGCACATGAAAAGGAATATTCGACATTGTTCTAAGCTTCAGAAGCCTGGATATATAATATATATATATATATATATATATATATATATATAAATATATATATAATATATATATATATATATGCGTGACCTCGTTATACACGGATGTAAATAGTTGTGCAATAACTATCAATAAGCGTGCGTGTGCGTATGTGTGTGT